>NC_143216.1:1529336-1835203 GCF_030267445.1 Bombyx mandarina
TGTATAGTAATAAGTGTTATGGTGTACCAGTTCAAACCGGAACGCATAGTTTCTACATGGCAGAAATAGGCAGGATTGTGGTAATTGCCCAAGCCAGGTAGAAATCAGGAATTTGGCAAATATTTTTTGAAGAGGAAACTTTCCTAAACATTTGTTACGTACGTATTTCATTAGAAAATTATCTACCTGCTGGTTTTGCGCACCAGCATGGTATAATCGATTGATACGAGTACAGCGGGCGTTTTATGCGTCGTTCGTGTTTTTCATTTAGGTGTTTCATTTTAAAAGCCAGAAACATTACCCAAAAATCTAATTTAAAATCACTTCCTATTGATTAAAACAACACAGACCGAAAACATACAATCTCCTGTCTAGGTCTGTTTAGGTTATATGTTTAGTGTCTAAAAAACATCATCCCAACTCTTTCCTTGGTGGTATTCAAAGGTCTTAGCCGTCTTTTGAATGGGCAGTAGCGCTCTCTAAGTATTATACCAGCGCGCTTACCGCCCGATTAGCCTCCTCATGTCTCTAGGCAAACTGTATGAGCGTCTGCTCTACAAACGCCTCAGAGACTTCGTCTCATCCAGGGGCATTCTCATCGATGAACAATTCGGATTCCGTACAAATCACTCATGCGTTCAACAGGTGCACCGCCTCACGGAGCACATTCTTGTGGGGCTTAATCGACCAAAACCGTTATACACGGGAGCTCTCTTCTTCGACGTCGCAAAAGCGTTCGACAAAGTCTGGCATAATGGTTTGATTTTCAAACTACATGGGCGTGCCGGATAGTCTCGTGCTCATCATACGGGATTTCTTGTCGAACCGCTCTTTTCGATATCGAGTCGAGGGAACCCGCTCCTCCCCACGACCTCTCACAGCTGGAGTCCCGCAAGGCTCTGTCCTCTCACCCCTCCTATTTAGCTTATTCGTCAACGATATTCCCCGGTCGCCGCCGACCCATTTAGCTTTATTCGCCGACGACACGACTGTTTACTATTCTAGTAGAAATAAGTCCCTAATCGCGAAGAAGCTTCAGAGCGCAGCCCTAGCCCTAGGACAGTGGTTCCGAAAATGGCGCATAGACATCAACCCAGCGAAAAGTACTGCGGTGCTATTTCAGAGGGGAAGCTCCACACGGATTTCCTCCCGGATTAGGAGGAGGAATCTCACACCCCCGATTACTCTCTTTAGACAACCCATTCCCTGGGCCAGGAAGGTCAAGTACCTGGGCGTTACCCTGGATGCATCGATGACATTCCGCCCGCATATAAAATCAGTCCGTGACCGTGCCGCGTTTATTCTCGGTAGACTCTACCCCATGATCTGTAAGCGGAGTAAAATGTCCCTTCGGAACAAGGTGACACTTTACAAAACTTGCATAAGGCCCGTCATGACTTACGCGAGTGTGGCGTTCGCTCACGCGGCCCGCACACACATAGACACCCTCCAATCCCTACAATCCCGCTTTTGCAGGTTAGCTGTCGGGGCTTCGTGGTTCGTGAGGAACGTTGACCTACACGACGACCTGGGCCTCGAATCAATTCGGAAATACATGAAGTCAGCGTCGGAACGATACTTCGATAAGGCTATGTGTCATGATAATCGCCTTATCGTTGCCGCCGCTGACTACTCCCCGAATCCTGATCATGCAGGAGCCAGTCACCGTCGACGCCCTAGACACGTCCTTACGGATCCATCAGATCCAATAACCTTTGCATTAGATGCCTTCAGCTCTAATACTAGGGGCAGGCTTAGGGACCCCGGTAACCGTACTCGTCGAACTCGACAAAGAGGTCGACGTGCAACCTAACCCATGCATCAGCCCGCTGAGTTTCTCGCCGGATCTTCTCAGCGGGTCGCGATTCCGATCCGGTAGTAGATTCATTCGCGAAACAATTGCTCTTGAGTTGTTAGGTCTCCTTCGGAGGCGCTCGGGCAGTTGTTAGCAAATCCCACCCCTCTTGGCTGAGCCTTTGCTCGCCCACCTGTCCTGGTGAAACTGGAAAGGCCTTCGGGCCACCAGTAAACTTTCAATCATAAAAAAAAAAAAAGAAAAAAAAAACGCTAAGTGACACTACTCGTACGAGTAAGTCCACCTTTCTCCCTATTTTTGTTACCCAGCAGTAATGCGATCCAGTTTGAAAAATAGGGGGCGCCTTAATGCAATAAAATTGGAAGTTCGACCTCGGTTCTTAAAGTTTATGGGCTTCGGTAACCACTAAACTCCACGTGGACAGTGAGATCGAGCAACGCAATAAAAATTAAATTTAAATCTATCCTATGACCTGTTTATTTATTTATTTATTTATTTATTTATTTTATTATTATTTGTGGTCATAGTTTAACAAAGATTAATAAGCTAATATTAATAAATGTATGACTATGTCCTGCTAGTAAAGCGTACAAATATTAGGTGTAAGTCTACATAAAAATAAAAAATAAAACTTAAATTATTCTACTTTATCATCTTAATTATCTAAAGTTATCGTCTAAATATTCTGACATACTATAGTAAGCCTTATCTATTAAAAATACTTGCAATTTTTGCTTAAAATCTTGTAAATCTACTGTCTTCAAAATTTTTATTGGTAGTTTATTAAATATTCTTGATGACATACTAAAAAAACTCTTGTCATAAAGGGCAGTTCTATGAGGTAGCGAAGAGATCTTTAAAGTATTCCTAACAGATTGCGGTTTTGCAAACAGATGTTTGTTCGTTTTGACAAAAATCGCTACCTCATAAATATATAACGATGTAAAAGTCATGATTTTAAACTTTTGAAAGAAAGGCTTACATGAGTCTGGTACATGAATGTTTGCTATAGCACGCACACATTTCTTTTGTGCTTTAAATACGTACTCTGTATTAGTGGCATTTCCCCAGAATATTAAAGCATATCTAAGGGTTGACGCCACATATGCATGGTAAGCTGTCAGTACAGCTGATTGGTCTACTACTTTCGCTAACTTATACAATTCATACGTATATTGGTTTAATTTTTTACATATTGTATCAATGTGTGTTTGCCATTTCATATCATTATCAATCCAAATACCCAGAAATTTAGTACTATTCACTTCTTCAATATGTGTCCCATCATATTCTATTTTCAAAGAGTGTTGTATTTCTTGTGGGTATGTGACAATTTTTGTTTTATTTAGGTTAATTAATAAATTGTTTCTTAATAACCATTCTATAACTAGCTTAAGAGTAGTGTTAATAGCGGACTCTAAGGAATTTAATTCTTTTTCTGTAAAGATGACGGTGCTATCATCGGCAAAGAGAATCATCGGATGTTCTATGGCTTTAGGGAAGTCATTAATATAAATTAGAAAAAGGAGCGGCCCTAGTACGCTGCCTTGAGGTACACCGAATTTCATTTTCATCCAATTTGAGTGATAGCTTTGTACTGTCCTACTCAGTGGACATATGTTGTCTATTTCAACCCTTTGATATCTGTCAGTTAAATATGATTTTAATAATTTATGGACATTGCCTCTAATTCCGTAAGCATTTAATTTATCTAGAAGGGTTTTATGATCCACATAATCAAACGCTTTAGTCATGTCCATGTACAGTGTAGCAGTAGGAGTTCGATTATCTAAGTTGTAATATATAGGTTTTAATAGGTCATGTATAGCCATATTAATTGATTTATTTCTTCTGAAACCTTTTTGCTCTTGTGTAAATAAATTATGTTTTTCAAAGTAGGAGTTAATAGCTTCGTAAATAACTTTCTCTATAATTTTGGAAAAAATGGGAAGTAAAGATACCGGTCTATAACAAGCAATGTTTTCTTTATCGTCTTTCTTAAAGAGTGGCTTAATGACAGATCTTTTTAGTTTGCTTGGAAAAACGCCATGTTCTATACATAAGTTTATGATATGGCTAATTATATTTATATAATTATGGTGTTCTAATAGGGGGATATAAATATATGAATATACCAATAAAATCATATAAGTATCGATGAATATACTGCATGAACTTCATTGGACACCGTGTAAGCGGCAAATGAACTCAACAATGATTAAAGGTACGTAGAAGGAAGGAAATTAATAAAATACTTTTCTACAAAAAAGAAAAAAATGGTTCGCGTGCAATTTGGTGCACGTGAAAGAAGTAAAACTTCTTTTGCGGGGTGTGCTATTGTGTTTTTTTCATTTTTCATCCTTAAGTCAAATTTCTCTTGTAATAGGGATTGCTGTCTATAAGAGAAACGATCTAGTTCGCTTTGTCAGGGGGAGGGTGAAGAGAGAGATGTGTTCCGCATTAGACAATTCACTTTCCCCACTTTGCCTTTTCATGAGTTCTGTCTTATACGAGGTTCGGACGTGGGTTTTTGAGCGACAGGAGCTTTTAGTCAGTTCGACTACGATATGCACCGCCCTCCATCCGGCCCTGCGGCGGAAGTCCGGCGATTTCCTCCTGACCAAAAAAAAAATTCGCTTTGTCACTCTCGCTCTCCTAAATTGTATCTTTTCTCTCTAGCCGTAACGAATCTGTCGCGAGTTAAATTTAATTCAATGCGCCTAAAGAATTTTCACTCTAATTAATCGTACGGCAAAACCGCTACGATCAGCTAGCGGTAGGCAGCGGCTTGGCTCTGCCCCTGGCATTGCTGAAGTCCATGGGCGACGGTAACCACTCACCATCAGGTGGGCCGTATGTTCGTCTGCCTACAAGGGCAATAAAAAAAAAAAGAAAGATCAGTCGTTGCTTGCGAAATAAAAAAAAATATTTTGTTTCCCACCACCTCGGGTCTATATAGTTTAATATTTAGGAACTCGACATTAGTTTATCGGCACTAAAAATACTGTAATGTCTTTTTCCAGAGGTAGTAAACTAGATAGTTACGTATATTAATACACCTACATTTCTTTCGTAATGACACTACAAAACGTGCATACGTACGGTTATGACTGCAAGTTTGCTCACGCGAACCCCCCTCGCCCGTATATAATATTGTTACGCCGGTAAGAGTAACGCCATCTATCGCTGAATAGCCGAAACGAATATCAATGGAACTCGCAACGCCGAGAAAGCTCGAGAAGTACAACGCCATCTATTGTCAGATAGCGGAAACACACATCGAAGCTACTCAACTTGGCCAGAATGTACTCGATAAATCTAGTATGTCGTTTCGACTATAAAAGCGTTGCAGAGTTGGCACGCAGTCAGTTTACACGACGACCTGGGCCTCGAATCTATCCAGAAATACATGAAGTCAGCGTCGGAACGGTACTTCGATAAAGCTATGCGTCATGATAATCGCCTTATCGTTGCCGCTGACTACTCCCCGAATCCTGATCACGCAGGAGCCAGTCACGACGCCCTAGACAAGTCCTTACGGATCCATCAGATCCAATAATCTTTGCATTAGACGCCTTCAGCTCTAACACTAGGAGCAGGCTTAGGGACCCCGGTAACCGTACTCGTCGAACTCGACAAAGAGTTCGCCGTGCAACCTAACCCATGAATCAGCTCGCTGAGTTTCTCGCCGGATCTTCTCAGCGGGTCGCGATTCCGATCCGGTAGTAGATTCATTCGCGAAGCAGCTGCTCTTGAGCTGTTAGGTCTCCTTCGGAGGCGCTCGGGTAGCTGTTAGCAAATCCCACCCCTCCTGGCTGAGCCTTTGCTCGCCCACCTGTCCTGGTGAAACTGGAAAGGCCTCCGGGCCACCATTAATTCTTCAATCATAAAAAAAAAAACGCAGTCAGTAATCGGAACTACTCGAAGTGAAACAGCAAACGGATCACCTGAACTCTAAAGCGAAGCGGAAGAAGTGAATTGAGAATTGTAGAGAGCTCGTTAAGTGTTCTAAGTGTGAATACAGTTTCAATATATACTTCGGTAGAATTTTTATTTATCCCTAACCCCAGCGCGTAACAATATATTCAATCCCATTTCTGCAGGGTCGCAGTCGGAGCACCCTGATATTCGAGGAATTGAAATCTTCACGATGGAGGTCGTCCGATTAGATTAAAACCGATATGTAAGTATCTAAAGACAGCGTCAGAACACTTCGTCAAAAAAGCGGTGCGACACGATTACTCTCTTATCATGGCCGCCTTTAATTACATACTGGAACCTGATGACGGGGCAACGCAGACTCCGTCGTCCTAAGCGAATCACTTCTCGGTGCTTTTAGGGTCTCCAAGCGCCGATAACCGTTCTCATCGAAATCACCGAATGCGACGAAGTTTGACATGTAACCAGCCCATAAGCATACCCACTAACTTTGTTGCCGGATCTTCCCAGTGCGTCTCGATTCCGATCCAGTGGTAGATTCGGTAAAGCGAAGCTCTTGCCAGAGCAGATTTCAGCAAATTATTTCAGGCTTTTGAGCTCGTCCACCAGTCAAGACCAAAATAACCTTTCAGGCTACTGGCAATTAGGTTTATAAAAAAATACGTAATTATTAATATTAATAATCTATTGGTTCCCGAGCTAACAGAATAAGTAGCAACAGCGTGCATGTTCGTGCGTCGAACACAGCGTGTGAACTGTCCTAGGTCTGATCTCAGGATAAAAAAAACACTGTAATAGTAAATTAATAATTTTATTATTTTAAATATTTACATCATTAAATTTACTGATAAAATACTATATTTGAAACTTAACCATTAATGTAATGATCACATTTTGACATTTTTTTTTTCAATTTAAACTTTCAATAATTCACTCTGATTTTATAATTGAGTCGTCTATTATCAAAGGCGGCAATCTGACTTTTGGACAATGATTGGTAAATCAGAAAAACGAATTATTGACTTTGTATTCCATTGGCAGTCACAAAACTCTTCGGAACGACATCTTAGATAAATAACAGGTTAACTATTAACCTTTATTTAATGCAGGTTTTGAACCGTATTCTTTGAAGGAGACGATTATATTCAAATAAATCTGTATTAACATATCAATAAAAAATTTTTGTCCAAATGTACAGATTGCCGCCTTTGATAATAGACGACTCAATTATTCGAATCTACAATAAATACAAAGCGAGTGAACTATTCAAAGTTCATACAATGAACTGCATCTGCAACAACTTGTCACATAAAACTTCAACTTCAACTTGCAACATAAATATATTTTATCGAAAATATTTAACCCATCTAAGGCCATGTGAATATCACAAGTGAACGAGTACATAATACAAGTGACATTAGTTAATTAAACATTTTGGCTGTTTTGGGTCCGAACACTAACTAGGAAGCATATTTAAGCTACAACATCAAATTAAAATCCCACAACGGACCCTTTAAAGTTAAACATCAGGGAAATATTTAAAACAACAGAAGAATTGTGATTATTTCAAATCATGATCTTTGCTATCATGATTACAAATTTAATACAGTGTAATATTTTGTCTATGGAACTATGTAATTTTTTTTTTTATATTGGCAACAATTATTCACACACACACACACACACACACCAATAATACCTTTTATTTTTCGTCATGCATATGATTTAGAGATTAACAATTCTAGACAAGGGCATCATTTTTATGACATAACAATCGAATTATACATTTACATGAATTTTTATTGTTTGTCATAAAACATTAAAAAATAATATTTATCTCAATAACGAACAATTATGTATCGATAAAACCCGCGCGACCGTTAAGCGCGTCAATGCTGCACTAAGACATGGCAGTGTTTCGTACTTGGCAACACTACTTGCAACTCACGAACCAACGTGAATAAGGCGACCCACGTTGTGCTTTTAAAAAAATCTAAAGGCATTTTACGACAACCATATTCAATTAAGTATTCAACATCATTTTATCAGTTATATTATTCACAATACAAACATCACTAACCTCGTTTGGATATAAGATACATTCAGTCGTACTGAAGGGACAAATGTTCGCAGAGGACTCTGTCACAACATCCGCTTGTTGTAATAATTTGTTAATTCAAGTCAGGCTCCGTTGTTTAAGTTTTAAAGCCTTTGTTCGCTTTTCCTTTTAAACAGTTTATTTGTAATATCTGTGTGGATTTCTTTTGAACACTTATATCAAATAGCATTTCTTAATATTTAAGCCATTCCCAACTAAACATCATGTACACACTAATGATTATAAAGCACCTTTATATTATATTTTTCATTTTGTTACTGAAAATAGTTGAATTATATAATCTGATATTTTCCAATGTACTTGGTTCTGATATTTGATAAATTTCTTTACATAATTTTGTTGCTGTGCTCATTTTGGTTACCCTGTTATGATAGGAGTTAGTGGTTCCAAATAATATTTCAAACTTCGGACAAGTTGCCAGCTATGAGAAAGCCTTTTTTGATATTCATTATTATCTCTCCTTAATTTGCTTAAGAATGCATATACAAATTGTTTTGAAACAAAAACAATATTGAACAAATTACACAATTTATTCTGTGTGTCGCTTAGGTAGTGGACTTCAGTGTTGCAACATTTAAACATATTTTGCCTCTAATAATTAGAATTTCCGCTATACGTCTTAAAACTAAGTTATGTAAAAATGCACCACTAATACTAAGTAAGTTATACGATAAATACTCAACAATCTTAAAACGTTTACTGTGGAAATCTTAACTTAGTTGCAGCCGGCGACACTAACAATTTTGTACTCAATAATATTATCTGATATATGTTGCTACGTTCCTAATAATTTTATGTAACATCACCGGCCGAAGTTGAAAGTGATAATTGAGTATGATTTATTTCATTCTTTCCATATATTTTTTTTTTTTTTTTTTTTATTGCCCATGTTGGCAGACGAGCATACGGCCCACCTGATGGTGAGTGGTTACCGTCGCCCATGGACTTCAGCAATGCGAGGGGCAGAGCCAAGCCGCTGCCTACCGTTTAATACTCTCCACAAGCCTCGTTTGAAGAAGGACATGTCATAGCGCTCGGGAAACACCGTGGAGGGGAGCTCATTCCATAGCCGGATGGTACGTGGCAAAAAAGACCTCTGGAAACGCACTGTGGATGACCGCAGTGGCTCCAGGTAGTATGGATGAACTCTACTCCGGTGGCGGGCGGTGCGATGGTAAAAACGAGATGCCGGTATCATCTCGAACAATTCCTCAGAGCACTCCCCATGGAACATACGGTACAAAATGCAGAGGGAACCGAAGTCCCTCCGCAGACCCAGAGGCTCCAAACGATCCGTGAGAATGGGATTATCGACAATCCGAACGGCCCTTTTATTAAACAAATATCGCTCTATCGTTACGAGGATAGTAGCACGGCCGATTTTAATTTGTCACTCACCGTAACTCGTGATTCAAGCTACGTACGTTGGGGAAGTTTAACAATTCCCTGTTTACTTACATTTAATTAACATTAAAATTTCCACAATAAAACTTATAACAGCGACCTTTCAATACGAGACACATACCGACCAGCCTGTTCCATAACAGACCAGACTTTGACACTGACAGATCGATACGACGCGGTCTCGGTGTTGTCAACGTTCGAAAATTTACTAAGTACAAAATACTAGGTACGTGGAATATGGCGTATATCGAGTGATATTGTTACGTAGCTGATATTCATATGTTATTGAAATAAATGTGTTCTTAGTTGACAGCACCGTAAGGCCATTACTATGAGCTATAACAATGAAAGGCGCGTGTGAAGCGAGCGGGACGAGGGCGGGACGAGAGCGGACACCTTACGTACTAGTCGTGTCCGGCTGGAAATAGTGGAGACCGTTTATCTGCGAAGGAATATATATTTATTTATTTCGTTTTGTAGACGGTCTGCTTCCATGGGATCCGTAGGATAAAGCGACAATCGGTTCTTCATCACTTAGTCGATTCCCACAAACTTCTCAAATAAACATACATATCGTCTTTTCGCATTAAAAGTGTACAATTTCCAAAAATATTCAAATTTGAGTTAATATGCGGAATCATTTGGTATCACCAGTATTTTTCTCATAAATACTGTCAAAAAAGCGTTGTTCTACTATTAACAAAATTAATAAATAATTTTATCTTATTTTTAAATACAGATAATGTAACTAGTAAAAAATAAAAAATAAATGTTGCAAAGATGATTAATATTAAAAATATCACATGTTAAACCTTTAAAATATTCTCCTATAAAATTAGTAAGTTTTGAGATTATACAGTCTTAATGCGAGAAGACGATATATCATTCTCGTGTAATAATTTTATGCTTCTAATTAATAGTCCTGATGTGTACGGCCAGTGTGGTGTCCTGGAATAGGGACGGTTCGTCCCATCTCGTTAGGACTAAGGGTTTCATTGGAGATTGGGCAGCAACACAGGACGATGGAGAGTTTGACCTCACGGCCCACGGCGTGATGTCTACAGGTTTCGGTAGCCTGATGATCCGTGACCACGTTCACTCACCCATACCATAAAGAAAGTGACGGCCGCATGTCTTTGTTGTTTATTTTAAGTTGAGATTACGGAGATTTGTTCACGTGTGGCACTAACCGTCATGTCGTACTCCGTGACGAAGGCCGGCACCTCGAGCTGGTCGCGCGGCATGACGGAGTACAGGTACTCGACGCCGGGCAGACTGTGGACCTTGGCCTTTATCGCCGGCGCCATGAACGTCGTGAACCACCACGTCATCATCTGGGAGCAAGCAGACGCAGGCTGTTATGAACCGGACACTCATCGCATCTAATATTATTAATATCCTAATGTGTTTGAAGTATTTTTTGTTTTTGTTTTTTATTGCTTAGATGGGTGGACGAGCTCACGGCGGTGGTACCTACCCGCGTGGACTCACACCACGCGAATGCCGCCACTGACGTTTAGACATGAGGTCGAAATATCCCAACCATCCAACCGGAACGGGTAATTGCTTTGCGGCAAAAATGGACGAGATGGTGGTACATGCCTCGGTAGACTTACATTACGCATTCTACTACCAGCCTATATATGAACTCTATTTATTAAGGCGACATTTTATTCGCTGCTGGTAAGGAGTCTTCTGAAAGCGCGGACAGGTACCACTACCCTTTTTTTTTTTTTTAACGCTGGGGAATCCATTTACGGATACCCGGTCCGGGGGGGTAACGAACCGGGTTATGTCGGACTACGACGCCTCCTGAGAGGAAGAGGGGGACAAGGAGGGCCAAGGTCCTCCACCTCCCCGAATTCCTCGCAAGAGACTACGCCTTGAAAAAGGCGCGCGAAGTACTTGCCCCGCAGAACGACTACCGACTAAACCCCATCGAGCTCCACCACACCGGCTACACCAGACCTACGGTACCGCAGTGCGCGCCGTAAGTCCGCCTTCGCCGGTACCCGTCCTGATGATAAGACGGGATTTCATCTCCAGAAAAATCCCGAAGGACGTAATTTCGGGAGATACACCGTGGGTGGCGCACAGGAGCCACCTTGCACCGCCCCACCACCGGACCGACAGTCGAGTACCGGGCGCCCCCGCACCCGCCACCTGATAGTCCCTACGGGGGCTGAGCGGGGGCAGGTACCACTACCCTGCTTAATTCCGTCGCAGTAAAGCGTTTCGGTATAAGAAGTGGGACATCCTATGTAGTGTAGAACTGAGACTTGGAACCCATGTGTCAAGGTGGGTCTATGGGGTCCACTAGCCACGTCCAGTAACCATTTAAAACTAGGTGAGCCATTCAATAATAACGGAACGGACTCTAGTGGCTCACTCGCATTTTTTGAGAATACACAATGCAGATCGGAGCTCAAGCCACTAGTTCACTTGTCTTAAATTATAATTATTAAAATCACTTCATTTTTTTTTTAATATGCAGGCAGACGAACATACGGTCCACCTGACGGTGAGTGGTCACCGTCTCTCATGGACGTGACAATGCCAGGGGCAGAGCCAAGCCGCTGCTTAAGGTTCAATACTCTCCACAAGCCTCGTTTGAAGAAGGACATGTCATAGCGCTCGGGAAACACCCACCGTTCATGACCAATTGAGAAGTGTTAACAGTTGAGACTTCGAATCTACGTCATTGCCCCCCTACCGGGGAGCCTTACTGATGACGTCTGTGTCGCCGACCTATCGCCTACGCCGTTATATGAGGCCGTCAGCGCAAAAGTGGTCTAGCCACCCATAGATACAGTCCACTCAGTTTCTCGCCGGATCTTTTCAGTGGGTCGCGTTTCCGATCCGGTGATAGATTCTGTGAAGTACGGTTCTTGCTAGGGTCAGTGTTAGCATCACTCCGGTTTGAGCCCCGTGAGCTCACCTACAAGCTTAGGCCACTTTTGCGCTGACGGCCTCATATATATTCATATTAAATGTGCCACTCACCTTAGTCCAGAACGTAGGATGAACAATGTAGAAAGCTTTTAGATTCTTCTTGTATCTGTGAACATAAAATTAGGCTTTTTACATTATGCAGATTTGAAATACGCGGCTGTCTGATTTGTTTCCTTGTGAAATGAGTTCTAAGATATTCGTTTTTATAACACAACGGCTGACCCACCCTTGAAACCGAAACGCATTACTGCTTCACGGCAGAAATAGGCAGGGTTGTGGTAGCTTCTCTTGTGGGCACCTTACTTCTAGTAAGTTATTTAGGTGCCTGAGGCTCACCTTCCGTATATCATCGGTCGTGATTATCGCCGAAGCACAAGACTAAGGTATCGTTTGATGACGAAGCGCGCTCGTGATACGGCGTCATCAGCCATGCTGGTCGAGGGGCGCCCCGAGGAATTGTTTTAAATTCAATTCGTGGTAATCTCATTCTTCACGACCGGAGCAGAGTTCGTTCTCACTAACTATGAACATTCGGTGAACTTTTCAACTTTAGAAACCGTTCTTTGTGATTCCCCGGGCATTGTGGGACGTTCTTCTTCAAACAATACTTGAAATCCCTAAGCCAGGTGGTAGGACCTCTTGTTAGTCTGCGCGGGTAGGTACCACCACCCTGCCTATTTCTACCGTGAAACAGTAATGCGTTTCGGTTTGAAGGGTGGGGCAACCATTATAACTATACTTGAGACCTTAGAACTTATATCTCAAGGAGGGTGGCGCGTTTACGTTGTGGATGTCTATAGGCTCCAGTAACCACTTAACACCAGGTGGGCTGTGAGCTCGTCCAACCATCTAAGCAAGAAAAAAAAAAAAAAAATTATAAAAGCGATGCAGAGATGACACGAAAGCAGTTAGTAATCGAATCTACTCGAACTGAAACAGCAAACGGATCACCTGAAGAAGTAAATTACGAATTGTAAAGACTATGATGTAAAGAATATGACTATGATGAATTACTTTTAATAAATGTATCTTTTTTATTTGATTGGTTTTGTTAATTTTAAGTATGTTTTAATGATACTATGTACACATATGGACTTATTGTTGTCTGAAATAAAATAAATCATTCATTCATCATTCATAATCATCAAACAGTTCTGACTGCTCTGCCAAGAGTAACCGACTATGATGGTGATTTAACTATCAAGCAATTCTGTTAGATTTAGAAACTAGCGTTAACAGGAAGACTGTTCGTCAACCAAGTGCCGAGAGGGCTATTAGAATCAACGTACTTGTAAGGCAGCACCGTGTACACCTCCTTGAGCCACGAGAAGGGCGGATGGTTCGCCGACGAGGCCAGCGTGTGGAAGTACGCGATCACGTAGTCACCGCGCACGATCGGATCCAGGAGTTTGATCAGGTATAGCAGTGCCTGAAAAAAAATTAACCAACAATCAATATTTTGCGCTCCAAAGGACCGAGTTCCCGCAGTCTGAAATATATGCTTTGTTAGTTTAGGCCAAAGGTCGGGAAGGCGCGGCTCTTTGACTCCTTTTTTTCCTACTTAAGCTGATGAACTTGAGGGGCCATTTCAGCATAACCCTAACAAGTAAGTGAACTCACGGGGCTGAAATCTAATGAAGTTGCTAACATTAACCCTAGCAAGAGTAGTGCTCCAATCTACCCCCGGATCACAAACGCGACCCACTGAGAAGATCCGGCAAGGAACTCAATGGGCTGTCTCTATGGGTTAAACTCCTCGGCTACGGCTCTTCAGAGAAATGTTTAGTTTAGGCACGGAATATTACTTATTATCTCGCTTTGTAAGAGACGAGTAAATATTTTTGAAACACAAGCCTTTAAAAATATAATACGCTAAAAGAAAATGGCTCTTTGAATACTCTTAAATTTCAATTGTGTGTTATGTATATTTGTCTACTTTGGTTGAAAATGTTGCCACACCACTAGGGGTTTATACCAGACAATGAAACTGATTTTACGGTTTAATCTCACATTTACCATTTTCATTTTATTATTTAGAACGTTTCGAATAGTTTACAATTTTCGACGGCGTAGGTAGACATCTAAGATATCGTATTTATCGACATTTGAATATTGTGTTAACTACAGTCTATTTTATCTGTATACACATATTTTTTATATTTCATTTCTTCGCACACAGAAATACTAAAAGTATCTTGAGGTTTCACAGTTTATTTGACTGGGCTTTACAGCTTCACGATAAGAGGATCGCAGATAACACTAAGTAGGGTATTTTAAATGTCGGTAACAAGAAAATAAAAAAATTAACGCAAGACTGAGCCGTAACGTATGTAGTTTAAAAATTTTAAAAAACACGCTAAAATAAACGTTAAAACCCAGTTGAAATTTAATTTCATATTTTTTTAACACTGTCAACACCAGTCAGGATATTAGAGCTAAGTTATAAAATTATTGTTTTGTTTAAATCTCACATAGGTTAACTCTTTTTAATAATTTACGAAACTATATTTTTCTATTAAAAACAAACAAGAAAAGAACAGAAAAACGAATTGATGGGAAAAATCGATTAAATAAATTCAATTTTAGAAATGCATAGAAACGCGGGCCGCGTCTAGCTCATCCTTGCTCTAGTCTATTCTTTTACTAAGTCAGTTTATGTTCTAAGAGCTTACCTTTTCCAAGCCTTACTATAGTCTATTCTTTAGCTAAGTCAGTTTAGTTTCTAAGAGCTTACCTTTTCCAAGTCTATGTCCCCGATGGGGAACCATTTCCCGATGAAGACGACCACGGGCCGACCCAGTCGATCCACGCCGCTCTGATACAGACATCCGATCCCAGATACCTCGCTCAGATCTTCGGACTTGGCACGACGCAGCAGTCTTTCATATCTTTAAGAAAAACATATGTACGTGATAATTATTGTTGTTGTTTATACATATTATATAATTTGAAGTAGTTTCGTTTTACTCATCGACAGTTGAAAGGCTATTTGTTTTATGCGACATTTTTGTAATCAAACCCGCAAAATTATAATTTGCGTAATTACTGGTGGTAGGACCTGTTGTGAGTCCGCGCGGTTAGGTACCACCGTCCTGCTTATTTCTGCCGTGAAGCAGTAATGCGTTTCGGTTTGAAGGGTGGGGCAGCCGTTGTAAATATAGTTGAGACCTTAGAACATATATCTCAAGGTGGGTGACACATTTACGTTGTAGATGTCTATGGGCTCCAGTAACCACTTAAGACCAGGTGGGCTGTGAGCTCGTCCACTCATCTAAGCAATAAAAAAAATCGTACAAGGTTACCAAGCACGGCATACCTCACATCTCAACGTGGATGTTTTGATGTGGCTCCGACAAATTCATATATGTATACCTATACCTTTCCTCATACAGTAAGACAATCTATACTAATATTATAAAGAAGAAAGATTTGTTTGTTTCGAATAGGCTCCGAAACTACTGGGCCGATTTGAAAAATTATTTTTCCATTAGAAGCCGACATTGTCCCTGATGAACATAGGCAATTTTTTTTAATTTTTTTTTTTAATTTTTTTTTTTGGTTTCATGTGTGTTTTAATGTTTCCGAAGCGAAGCGAGGGCGGGTCGCTATATTATAATAAACCAACAAACGAATTCCGATTTGGATTAAAGCCAGCTGTGACGTATCAGAAATAATTCAAATATCTTTGTACCTACGTTTATAAATATACTATTGATTGGGGACACAAACTAATTTTAATTCTTAATGACGTTACCGCGAGCGTTCTACGCATTCCACGTATATAAATATATATATATAATATTGTAATTTTAAACTTCGCGACTTCCAGCAACCGCGTCCTTGGCCTGAAAACTTGTGACTAGAAAACGAAGATCCCTTATATCAACACATTCCCACCTATTTGAGGATAGAACAAGAGATCCAATTATAACGGCGACCGTCACGTGTGTATTCTATTTTAGTAGTAACTATCAATAAAGAACGTAAATATTTATATGTGTAAATTAACACAGGACTACGTGAAGCTGTTTCATATTATGCCGGTCACGTCCTATGAATACGCTTTTTGTAATGCACTATTATTAGAACGAAAACAACATTAAACAATATATTATTAAATTACTTAGTACGTAGTAGTGAGAAATATTTATAAACTTAAACTCTGATTTTTGGAAACGCTCAAATTCCAATTCTTTATCGGTGATAGGACCACTTGTGAGTCCGTACGGGTATGTACCACCACCCCGCCTATTTCTGCCGTGAAGCGGTAATGCGTTTCGGTTCGAAGGGTGGGACAGCCGTTGTAACTATACTGAGACCTTAGAACTTATATTTCAAGGTGGGTAGCGTATTTACTTTGTAGACGTCTATGGTCTCCAGTAACCACTTAACAACCAGGTGGGCTGTGAGTACGTCCACCCATCTAAAAAATAATAAATAAATAAAAGTCGATGTATGTATGTATGTATGTACGTCCTCTACACACTCCGAAGCGGTTTGACTGTTTTTTAGGTTAGTGCGAGTATTTAAAGTTCTCGATAACGTAAAAGTTAACTCAAATTTGTATGCAGTTGGAATAGCGCCCCTAGCGGCAAACGTAGGCAAACGTTCCAACTCCATACAATTTTGAGTTAACGTTTACGCCATCGAGAACGTTAAAAAACTCACACTAAGCACACAGATTGTACTAGTGTCCTAGCTGATACGTTTGGTAGCGATCGGAAAGTCGAATCAAATAATTTAAACAAGAAAACATATTTACAGTATACAAAAAAACAAGTCAAAAAAATACAATTCAAATAAATAATAATAATAATGAAAAATGAAAAGGCCAGGAGCGAACGCCTCATTCCCACGTAGTGCCATCTAGTAAAAAATCCTTAACTTTATAATATGCCTTGTTGCACAAACGTTCCTTGACAGTTTTCTTAAATCTATGAACAGGTAGTAGTTGAACGTTTTGTGGGATCTTGTTGAAAAGCTGTACACCCAGCCCCCTGAAAGAGTTGCTTATTTTCTTAATTCGAGCCGCCGGCAACGCAAGCCTATGTTTGTTCCTAGTGTTCACATTATGCAAATCGCAGACTCTGGGGAATTCTACAATGTTTTTACGCACGTACAATAAATTTTCAAAAATGTATTGGGACGCTAAAGTTAGAATTTTGATTTCCTTAAACTTGTCCCTCAAGGATTCCCTCGGGTGCATATTATAAATAGCACGAATAGCCCTCTTCTGCAGGATGAAAATCGTTTCGACATCGGCAGCATTGCCCCATAGCAAAATGCCATAGGACATAACACTATGAAAATAACTGAAATAAACTAGACGTGCCGTATCTTCATCAGTATACGTTCGTATTTTTTTTACCGCAAACGCTGCAGAACTAAGTCTATTCGCTAACTTGCATATGTGAGGACCCCACTGCAGCCTGGAATCAACTGTTATACCAAGAAAAACTGTCGAATCAACAAGCTCCAGTGTCTCTCCACTTACAATGATATTAGTGTCTACTTGTCTAACATTAGGTGTGGTAAATTTTATACATTTTGTTTTTTTGTTATTTAATAACAGATTATTAACACTAAACCAATGTACCACGCGCGAGATAGCATCATTCACATCGTCATAATCTTCCAATTGTCGTTTAATTTTAAACAATAAGGATGTGTCATCAGCGAATAATACGACCTCGTGACGGGTTTCAATAAACTTTGGTAAATCATTGATATACACAAGAAATAAGAAGGGACCCAATATGGAACCCTGAGGAACACCCATATTAAGTAAGACACCGGAAGATCTCTTTCCTTTAACGTCTACCTTTTGGATTCTTCCGGATAAATAAGATTTAATAAGTTCTAACACAGACGCTTGACAGAGTTAATCATATCAACTTATCTGTATACTAGCTTTTGACCGTGACTCCGTACGCGTGGAATAGTTACTTTGGCATAACGCAAAATGTTACCCCCACTTCATTTACGTAGAAAGTGAAAATATTTTTGAATTATAGAATGTTAAGGAGCTATTTAAACTCTTATTTTGTAACATTCTTTATTGGTGCTCCACTTGTATTTTGCCTTACCGTGACGTTATATAAGTCCTATACCTATAAGCCTTCCTCAATAAATGGGTTATCTAACACTGAAAGAATTTTTCAAATCGGACCAGTAGTTCCTGAGATTAGCGCGCTCAAACAAACAAACTCTTCAGTTTTGTAATATTTTAGTTTGTATATTAAACTTCACCAATCTAAATTGCTCGAATGAGAAGAATGTTTGATACGGTCGTATAAACATATACATAACTTATATACATGCTGATCCGAGTCTACAAGACAAGTATGAAGAAGAAGGAACAGAAAAGTACCTTGGTTCCTAAAGCACATCTTCCAGACAATAACTAGATACTAGTGCCCCCTCTGTAGTCGAAATTCGACTATAATTAATTGAAATTAAGTTTGGACATAATTTTGGTTCTATTGTCAAAGACTATACTTCTATATTTCATCATCTATTCTCAATTTGACCACAGACTTTAAGAATAAATATATAGGTATGCGTGTGTGTGTGTCAAATACATGGTAGCGTGTGTAATGTTTTCTTTATTGATTTAAAGATTTTTTTATGCATAATTAAAAAAAAATATTAGCATTCTGCACTTCTTCTCTATGTTTTTTATTAGTGTGAGAAATTTTATACTCCTCTGTCCGCGCAATTTTCGTAAATAGGGGTACAAAATTTCGGTTTCACGTATTAATATATAGATATTTTAAAAACACCGACCAACCGACCAACTATATTATATATTAAGGCCTCGTAACAAAACAAATAGTGTTGTTACATCAAAACCTATTTCGTTTTAGTGTGTGTGTGTTTAAACAGGAAAAACCGTGAAATAAATTAATATTGTTTATCCAATTAATATTTATTTTGTACGAAAATAGAGGTTTTTTTTTTTTAATTCCTGCAATGCGGTCTTTTCTGAGAACGTTTGCTTATTGGTTCACGTATAACATTCACGCGTACGTCTTTTTATCTTATCTCTTGTTTTGTCACGGAATTCTGTACTACAATCTTCGCCTTCGTTACCTGGTACGTTAATTTTTTCTCTTACAAAGATTTGGAGTTGAATTCCTTTACACTAATGATATTTTTTGCTATCTAACTAAAACTTGTTTGTATGATAATCTTTCTTGAAGATCTAATTACATAGTTCATACAGCGTACCACACACAGTTACATAAACAATACATGGCGATTGTTAATTACTAGAGGTCCCGCAGTCCAACAATCATATAAATATTAGCCTATCCATTAAGTACATGTATTTTCTACATGGATACCAAGTTTCAAGTCAATCGGATGCATGGTTCATTAGTTATAAAGGAACATCCGTAAAAACCACTGTAGATTTATATATTAGTATAGAAGTATAGATATAGATTAAATATCAGAAAAACGGTAAATATTTTCCCGTAAAATTTCCGTGTAAAAAAAAAAATCTATTCCCTCATTGATTTTATTGTATACAGTGTATAGTTAGATAGGTAATAGTCGGAAAAGGTCACCGACACAAAACACTTCATCGGTGTGATAGCAACATGTTGCGGGGTAGATTCTGAGCTAATAGCGGTAGGGGTCGCGCTCCGCTCCAAGGGCGTGAAGGGGGAGTTTGGCTCGGCGCCACCGGGCCGCCCGTCATTGACGCATGACGTCACACCACCCCCGCACCCTTCGCCGAAGTCGATTATAAGATTCTTCAACTGCAGAACAATAGCTTTTACGTAAACATTGAATTGCGTATTTTTATTTTAAGGGCTCTCTAATTGCGGATAGCTGCAAATTTACACTTTGAAATTATTCTATTAACAGAATTTTATTGATAATTAATGCTTACATTGAAATACCGTCATATATTTAGAATAGCATGTTATTATAATTTGTCCATAATCAGATGTATTTAAAGGTTGCGTTCATAATACGAGTCGCGTACGAACTGGAGCTGTTTATAACAATTAAAATGCTGTTGTTACGAAAGTGAATCACTCTGTATTTTGAGTGATGTTTTTACTTGATCAAAAAAGTTTTGATGCACGATGGGAATACGGGAAGAGAGATGAAAGAGTGTATGAGTTGGCTAGTCGAGCTATTCTATGGTTGTTTTTTAGGATGGAAAGATTATTGGTGGCCCGAAGGACGAGTACGTGCTCAGCCAGGAGGGGTGGGATTTACTAACAGCTACCCGAGCGCCTCCCAAGGAGACCTAACGACTCAAGAGCAGCAGTTTCGCGAATGTTTGTAGGCAGCGGCTTGGCTCTGCCCTTGGCATTGCTGACGTCCATGAGCGAAGGTAACCACTCACCATCAGGTGGGCCGTATGCTCGTCTGCCTATACGGCAATAAAAAAAAAATGTATCTACTGCCGGATCGGAATCGCGACCCGCTGAGAAGATCCGACGAGAAACTCAGCGGGTTGACGCATGTATTACTACGGAAAAGCGGGGTGAAGGCTACGAATAAATGATAAGTTATTCGTAGGGTGAGGGAACAAAGTAGGTACTTCTTCATAACTAAGATCCAGCATTTAAATAACACGCTCTTATTAGCTTGAACTGTATTTTATTTATGGAAAATAATCTTTATAATTTAATTTTCAGCAAGATAAAATCGCCCGAATAACTCGAAAATGTAAAAAGAATTTAAAACATTGACTTCATATCCCGACCGAGATCAACAGGACGATATAAAGGTTTTAATGGTTTTAACCTGTTTGCTACGTAAGAATGGTTTATTTTAGTTTTTACAATACACTGACTTTAATTAATTCGACCAGCAAGAGCTTATTTATTAAATACATTATTTTTACAATCCATCTCATAAATACAAATCATAGCTTAGCGATGTCGGGTTATTTACAATAACTTCATTTCGGGTCGCATAGAGGTCAATGTATGGTTGCGAAACATGGACCCTGAAAGAGGACACTACAAGACGCCTACAGGCATTCTAGATGTGATGCTACCGTCGCATGTTACGCATTAGTTGGACGCAGAGGGTCAGGAACGAAACCGTGCTTCAGCGCGTTCATATGTCCCGGAAAATGTTGCCTTCTATCAAAAAGCGCAAGATACAATATCTCGGTCGCGTGCTCAGGAACGATAGATACGTTGGGCAAAGTGGACGGAGAGACGTGCTGAGCCAAGAAAGAAGTGCTGTTCCGGCTGGCTGCTGATAGAGATGAATACAGGAAGCTAACGGCCAACCTTCAGGATTGAAGAGGCACTGGGAGAAAAGATAGAGGTCAAACACCAGCCAGATTGTAAGATCTGGTAAAGGAAGCGGTTGATGATAATCTATACCATGCGGTCCTTGCCACCCATGATCGAACACAGTGGAGGAAAGTCACATGTGGTCGCGATCCTCAGCAGTGAGGGAACGATATAGAAGAAGATAGCTTAGCGAAACTATTAAAGGTGTACATACTACATACATTTTTTTATATCAAGTATGTCCATCGTGTATGGACATAGTTAAACATTTAAATAAACAATGCGATACGTTTACAAGTTTAATAACGGCTTTACATAATAGTCACAGGAATGTCTTGTTATTTACTGACCTCCAATGACGTTTTGCACAATTTATATGGGAATCGATTTCAGTGTAACTGTCGACCACGTTATTGCCATTAGGCTCAATGATAACGAGTGAGTAAAATAATCTAGAAGCTTCTTTTTTTTTTACTTTGATGGGTGGACAAGCTCATGGCCCACTTGGTGTTAAGTGGTTACCGGAGCCCATAGAGATCAGCATTGTAAATGCCGCCACCCATCTTGAGACATGAGTTCTAGGGTCTCAGCTTTTACAGTACAACGGCTGCTCCAGTCTTCAAGCCGAAACGCGTCACTGCTTCACGGCAGGGTGGTGGTACCTAGCCGTGCGGACTCACAAGACGTCCTACCACGAGTATCTACAATCTATTAGTTAGAGAGGCGCACGATAGGAGGGATATCTTATTGGTAGGACCTCTTGTGATTCCGCACGGGTAGGTACCACCGTCCCGCCTATTTCTGCCGTGAAGCAGTAATGCGTTCGGGTTTGAAGGGTGGGGCAGTCGTTGTAACTATACTGAGACCTTATTATACCTCAAGGTTTGTGGCGCATTTACTTTGTAGAAGTCTATGGGCTCCAGTAACCACTTAACAACCAGGTGGGCTGTGAGCTCGTCCACCCATGTAAGCGATAAAAAATATTCAAGTAGGATAATGTGTTTAATGTGTTTAAGGATAGTTGTTGTTCGCGACGGCTTCATCATCTGAAATCGCAGAAATAACCTTTTTATTCATCGCATGTTTTAATTATGTGAAACGAAAGAAACGCAAATTATAGAATGACGATAAACGAAGCCCTGAGAAGCCTCACTAATGTGCTTTAATCTTACATTATACAATAACGCGTAAGAGATATACCGTGTTTGAGTCTAAGCTTCCAACGTAGAAACGTTAAGTCTGTCATTACAGAAATCTATTTTTTTAAATCGATCAGATATTATTTATTTATTTGGGAAACAAACAGTACAGTACAAATATATAATATTTTAAAAAAATATAGCTAAAACAATAACCAAATATGTTTCCACAATCAAAATCACATTTAATTAGAAAGTGAACAAGAAGAGAAATTTAGAAATTTAAATTACAAAAAAACAAAAGCAACACAATACGCACATATTATTTTATACATCAACTTACACTATAAAACTATAATACTTATCGGGCTAAATCACCTTATAAATATTTTAAAATAGCTTTTCTATATGCTACAAGTGACAAGCAAAAGATGTCAGCATTAGAGAACTTAGCATCATACAACCTACAAGATCTACGGACAAATATACATATCGCACACCTAGATCTAAAGAGAGTTAAGTCAAAAATCTGTATGATTGAGTTATGCTCACCATTAAATTTCCTATACGGATACCTATCTGACCAATAAAACAGATTTAAAAATAAGTACAAAACTCAACGCTAGATGGCACCTAGAGTCCCTTTTGTTGAACGAGCGAGCCAGCCCCTCTCGCGCCTAAACGGAAACAACGCTAGTTGCAATCAGAATTACAAACAGAGCACACGTGTTCTCCGTAAAAAAAATTGAGTTATTTTGAATTGTCACCTTTTAGATGGTTATTGCAGATTAAATAGATGCATCATTTTGAGTTAAACCTGTATTACTGGCAAGGTGAGTAAAGTTTTTATTTTTAATTTGAGTTGTTACCCTATTCTTGAAACATTTTTGATTTTGTAGTTGTGTCTGTTTTGTTGAGTCATAATTTATGCCCTCCTTTATCTGTAAAATCTTATCAAAATTAAACTTATTTCGTTATTGACGATTGGAGTTTTTAGGTCATAGTTCAATTTAATATTCATCTTAGCATTAACAAATCTTATTCCTTTTTTACTGCCAATTTTTCAAGTTAGATCCCTTTAGATGGTTTCCGACAAATATATTTTTACAAAATAGCTAAAAAGATTAAAAATGTTTTTTTATCGGCTTTCTAAATCGATTTGGAGCACGTGACTCTGTATGCTCGTAACATAAACATTTTATATTTCAGGAAAATAATGCACCGCGGGCGATTTTTAGTAAATATGGTAAAAAAACGGGATAAAGAAAATATCGGTCCTCCTATCACTTCTACGCAACATGCAACCGTGGAAGATGACTTGAAGATAATATCATCAAGTGATGAAGTTTCCTCCAATGAAACTCATGCTGTCTTGACACCGGTTAATACATCTATACCTAGCACATCTAAACAACAAAATTCTGTTGCCCCGAACTACTATATTTCACCGATCCGGAGCGATGAAAGTGATATTGACGACTCTGATGAAGATCCTAATTTTCAATTGTTAAACAAAAATGAGCTCCCACCTAAGGTCGTACCTTCATTATCATCGGCGACTTCGTCCAGCACCAGCAGCAGCAACTCGAGTTCGTCGGATACCGAAGATGATAGTAAGCAAGTAGGCCCGGAAAATGTTATGGTTCCTGAATCGTGTATTGAGATCGAAAAAAAGGGCAAAAAGAGAGTACGCAAGCCAGCAACGTGGAAGTCGAAAATTGCGAAACAACTGAGAAATTCTGGCAAAGCCTATCAGTCCCTGTCAAAATCTAAGAAACTAATACTAGAAAGAAAGGTTGGACCACCCTGTGGAGACAAATGTCGCCTAAAATGCAAAGATAAAGTGGACGAGATGTCAAGACAACAGGTCTTTGACGCATATTGGGCACTCAGCGATCTTGAAAGGCAAAGAGAATTTATAGTACGCCACTCGCAACAAATAAAGCCTAAATATCGGTACTCAAGTACACAAAATTTTAGAGCTCTCAACAATGCATTTTACTTAGAGATTAATGGATCCAAAATAAGAGTATGCAAGCCATTTTTCAAATCCACTCTTGATTTGAGCAATAAAGCGATAAAAACAGCACATTCAAAGAAAACAGAATCAGGTATTATTCAAGCCGATTTTAGAGGAAAACACAATCATCATCCAACTATTGACCCACAAATCAGACAGAGCGTTAAAGATTTTATAAATTCTATTCCCCGGATTGAATCACACTATTTGAGAGCCCAAACAACAAGAGAATTCATAGCAAGTGATAAATCATTAGCAGATATCTACCGAGATTATAAAAACTTCGTGAAGAGGATGGACTACCGGTTGCCACGTCTTCTACATTCAACAGGATTTTCAATACCGAATTTAACATTTCTTTCTTCGTGCCGAAGAAAGATCAATGCGATTTGTGCGAAAGGTACAAGAATTCAAACGAAGAAGAAAAGTGCAAGTTAATCCAGGAATATGAAGAGCATCTAAGAGAAAAAGATTTAGTAAGAACTGAAAAAGAAAATGACAAGAATAGGACAGATGGCACAATCGTAGCAGTTTATGACTTACAGGCTGTATTACAGATTCCTAAAGGACAAATATCCTTGTTCTTCTATAAATCTAGGATCAACTGCCTTAATTTTACTATCAGCGATTTAAGGGCAAAAGATGTCATATGCTACTTTTGGGATGAAACAGAGGGAAAGAGAGGAGCTATTGAAATTAGCAGCTGCGTACTTAACTACATTAAATCAAAGATAGACCAAAATCCCAACAAAGAAATTGACGTCATTTTCTATTCGGATAATTGTGGTGGCCAACAAAAAAATAAGTTTCTTTTATCTGCCTATGCCTATGCCGTCAACAAATTGCTAGTTAAGTCTATTACTCACAAGTTTTTAATACGCGGTCATTCACAGAACGAAGGAGATAACGTACATAGTGTGATTGAAAGACAAATAAAAAGATATATGCAGTCGGGCCCAATTTATATACCAGAACAATATAAAACGTTGATTACCACTGCAAAAAAGACTGGAAAACCATACAAAGTTGTTGAAATGACCTACAATCAATTTTATGATGTTAAAGCACTACAGGAATCATGGGGCACGAATTTTAATGTAGATGAAGAAAAAAATCAAATTAAGTGGCATGACATTAAGGTACTCAGAGTTGAAAAAGAACACCCTGATACATTTTTCTATAAAACATAATTTGCTGAAGAAGCTTATAGAAAAGTGTGTGTGAAAAAGAGGGCTTTCCGTACAAGAGGAACTGGGGTAGCCATAAATCAGACTACATTTTCAATTGGATTAACACAAGCCTACAATGAAAAAATTGCATTATCAGATGCAAAACAAAAAGACATTCAAGATTTGATTGATAAGAATGTAATCCCAAAATCTTATTATGATATCTATTATAAGAATATTCTTGGCGGTAATAAAAATTAAATGCATTATTGTCATCGGAATATTTTTAGCTCGTTAGATCTCATTACAGTGAATTACCAAAGCTCTTCAGTACCTAGTATTAAAATTATACTAGTAAAGTCTATTAATATAAATAAGGTGTATTTTATTAACGATTATTTTTATGTGCCATTATTAATAGACAAGTATTTAGATTAAACCGAAGTTTAAGGGTGATAACTTCTTATTTATAAGAGTGTTTTTTATTCTACAAGAATAAGCATTAAGAGTAATTGTAATGATTCAGATGTGCATTTAAAACTGTTTTTTCTAGTTTGCAATATATTTTATGTTTTGTTTAGAGTTACTATGACCCATTTGGGTTTATGAGACTGACATAAGTTAATGCTACTAATAATAACAGAACCAATATACACAATATTGATTGACTGCAGTAGTTTTTTATTTTTTTATTTTTTATCAGCAAAATTATACTCTTACTGTTGGTCACAGCACACTCTGTCAATTGGACTTATCATAAATAATTCAAAAAGTTTTGCGTTCTAAATGTATAATGCCTCTTCAAAAGAGAGTCAACTAAAGACTTAATTCACCAACACAGGCTCAACTCAAATTAGTGTAGCAATTATACGTACATTAATAAGCAAAAGAGAAATAATTAAAAAATTGCAATTTTTTACCTTATAACGTGTATAGAACACTAAATTACTACAAGATAAGTATTATTGTGTATAAATAAAGTAAACTATAAAAACAAAACGCTCCTGCAGTGCACGGGGACACAGAAAACAGTTTTTCGTGTTTTCTGAAAAAAGTGCTTTTTTGAGTTAATACCTCTTTAGATCTAGATGTGCGATATATACGGATAAATATTATGTATTTCAATATATTTATTTTTGGAAACCACTTTTTTAAATTGATTTAAATCTTATACCTTTAAACGACCAATTCTTCTATATATATAATCTGAATTTCGGAAACGGCTCCAACGATTTTCATAAAATATAGTATACAGGGGATTTCGGGGGCGATAAATCGATCTAGCTACGATTCATTTTCAGAAAATGTTGTTTTATTCGTGTTTTCAATAATCAACAATTCCCTACATGTATTGGCGAATAATAATACTATTTTTCTTAATTGAGGGCAACTAACCAAGATGGCGTTATCAAAAAAAAAAAAACCGAGCTAAGCTCGGTCATCATCTAGTGTTAGTTAAAATGAGAACTTATATTTTCGAATTATTCATATAGGAGAAATCGGTTACGGTGCTGAATTGAAATGCGATAACGCTTCGTAACACTGCCGTCAGCCATTGCTACTATGTGGCTTAAAATTCCGAGGTAAAGATACGAGTTTTTATATTTTTAAATTTTTTTTATCGCTTAGATGGACGAGCTCACAGCCCACCTGGTGTTAAGCGGTTACCGGAGCCCATACACATATATAATGTAAATGCCGCCACCCACCTTGAGATACGAGGTCTTTTTTTTTTTTTCCTACCTAAGCTGGTAGCCTTGAGAGGCTATTCCAGCGTAACCCTAACGTTTGTAGGTGAGCTCACGGTGCTCAAACCTGCTGACGTTGCTAACACGAACCCTAGCAAGAGCCGTGCTTCGCAGAATCTACCACCGGATCGGAAACGCGACCCACTGAGAAGATCCGGCGAGAATCTCAGTGGGCTGTGTCTGAGAGTTAATTTACTCGTCGAGCCCTTCGTCGCAAGCGACGGCTTCGACGAGAACGGTGACCGGTGCTTGAAGTACCTAGAAGCACCGTTAGTGGATCGGGAGGATCCGAGATGACGTGTTTTGGGCGACGTCGACTGCTTTCCATTCTGTCCGCAGGATCGGGAATGTTATGAGGTTTAAGGTCTCAGTATAGTTACAACGGCTGCCCCACCCTTCCGATAGAAACCACCAGTAATTAGGCAAATTATAATTTTGCGGTTCATTTTTAATTTTTAATAGAGTACGATTCGGTATGTAACCCTCAACGTTTATTTATAAAAATACCATTTTGAGAAAACAATTTGCTTTGATAATTGGAAAAGCCATAACCGGTTGCGATTACAAATAAGACATTGACATAAAACACGAACTCGTTCTTATTGTTTACCGTCAGAATCAGACATATACTTTTTGACATTGACGACAATTCTGCGAAAATACAATACGCATCAGTCGTCCCTCTATTGTTTTCGTGTCTTTTGAGATGCGCAAAACGTCATCATGGCTTCAATTATTCAACTAATTATTAATACTAGTGGTCGCTCAGTAATCGAAATTCGACTATAATTATTAATTTAAATTATAAGTTTCAACATTATTATGGTTCTATTGAACTTTACTTCTTTAATCACAGATTTCGCCAAGGCTGTACTATAGACAAATAATATTAAAGACAAACAGTATTTAATCTATTCTCAATTTGAGCACAGACTATAAGCAATAAACCAAAGAGTATAATTCGTATGTGTGTCAACTACATGGTAGTGTGTGTAATGTTTTGTTTTTATTGATTTAATGTATTTTTTATGCATAATTAATAAATAAAAAACGTGTGGCACTCGGGAACTGCCGCGGTAAAGCTATTGCATAGCATTGTTTATCAACTTATGCAATTATAATTAGACAATGATAATTTATTATTAAAAAAATAATAAAACAAGACCACTCTATATTAAACATAAATAAAAGCAAAACCTTAACTGTCCCCTTCACACTCATAAGCTAGACCGCGCGAGAGAGAGATGGGCAGACTTTTCATGATGAGCATGCAGTGTGACGTCACGCTACGCGCTTATTCACAAACACTACACAAGCGCAACGTGTGAATGTGTTGAACGCGAGCTACATGGTAGGCGGAGTGAGGGGTGTAAGGTTTTTTTCGTTACAGAATTTCATGATTCGGTCGCCGCGCTCAAGGCCCGCGATAAAAGCTATGCAATAGCTTAAAAAATATTAGCATTCTGCACTCCTTCTCTATATTCCCTATACGTGTGGGAAATTTCATAGTCCTCCGTACGCGCATTAAATGGGGATACAAAGTTTTTTCTTCACGTATTATTACATTTACTTAATATACGATATACGAAGATATACTTAATGTTTAATTTGGTTACAGATGTATTTTAGTTGTTTTTTTTAACTTAGCAGTAATTCTTTCCAAAAACACTTCAAAGGTACGTAGGACAACATTACCAAACATTGTTATCAGCTTAAATAGGATAAAAATGAAAGGGGATGGCCCATTTTCGGCCCAAAGCGGACAATAGATTATAGAAAAAATACTTTGTGCATTAATTTTGTCATAAATAAATATGCATTTACTTTCTTGCAAATAAGCGCCACTATAGTTTACAATAAGTAGTTTAAAAAAAGTAACTCTATTGAAAAAACAAGGATTTTTATTTTTGCGGGAAAAATATTGCCAGCTTCAAATCCTTTTACGTATGAAGTAAATATTTTGAGTATATAAATAAAACATATAAATAAATCATTTTAAGTATTATCATTAATCAAACGATTTTAATGGATTTTATGCACATAAAATAACATCGAAGACATACCCATTGGACTTTAACTTGTAACTATACTTGAGACCTTAGAACTTATATCTCAAGGTGGGTGGCGCATTTACGTTGTAGATGTATGTGGGCTCGAGTAACCACTTAGCAACACCAGGGTGGCTGTGAGCTCGCCCACCCATCTAAGCAATAAAAAAAACTTTACTAGTATTGTTATTTAAATATGTACAACTAAAACAAAAACATAAAAAATAATGTGTACTCGTAAAAAAAAGATTAAGATATAAATCAATTATCGGTTATTTAAAAAAATAATCGATATATGAATTTCATGTAATTATTTTTCTTTATACTGACAACACTGAATTTAATCTCACTGACTGACACTTCGCTTGCTGCTTGTGGTGTTGTGCTTGCGTACAAAATGGATGTGTTCTGATTTTTCTTCGATTTATTTTACTTTTATCAATAACGTTTCATACTACGACTAAAAAACATTGTGTGAATTGTGGTTTTACCCTGACCGAGATTTAAAACCGTGTATATGCTCTCCTTTGCTATTTTTAGATGATACTAATTGTGTATGAAGATGAAGAAAATATAGATATTTAAAGAATTAAGTGTGTTTTTATACCCTATTGGATAAAAATACATTAGGAACATCTTAAACATTAAGAAAAGAAAAGTTCTTGAAGTATCTCACAATCCGACACTTATTTATATAGAAAATTAACCTCAAAACGAGTTTTTATTTTTATTATATTTTTTATAATAGTGGCGTCAATTTCAATATATTTTTTAGATATCCAATACATTTAAGAATTTTTTTTTTTTTTTTTTTCCCTACCTATGCTGATAGCCTTGAGAGGCTATTTCAGCTTACCCTAGCTTGTGTAGGTGAGCTCGCGGGGCTCAAACCGGAGAATTGCTAACACCGCCCTAGCAAGAGCAGTGCTTCGCAGAATCTACCACCGGATCGGAAGCGCGACCCACTGAGAAGATCCGGCGAGAAACTCAGTGGGCTGTGTCTGTGGGTTAATTCGCTCGTCGAGCCCTTCGTCGCAAGCGACGGGTTCGGCGAGGACGGTGACCGGTGCTTGTATTGCCTAAAAGCACCGTTAGTGGATCAGGAGGATCCGTGATGACGTGCTTTGGGCGACGTCGACGGTTTACCAAACGGTCTACAGGATCGGGTATGTAGTTTCCGGCGGCCACGACAAGAGGGTTCTCATGTCGTGCCGCCTTCTCAAAGTGGCGCAGCGATGCCGACTGTAGATACTTACTGACGGGGTCGAGCTCCAGGTCATCGTGGAGGTCCACGTTCCTCTGGAACCATGGTGCTCCGACGGCTATCCTGCAGAATCGGGATTGTATTACCTGAAGGGGTTTCAAGTTGGTGCGGGCCGCGTGAGCGAACACTACGCTTGCATACGTCATGACGGGGCGTATGCAAGTTTTGTAGAGGGTTACCTTGTTACGGAGGGACAGTTTGCTTCGTCTACAAAGCATTGGGTAGAGTCGTCCTAGTATAAACGCGGCGCGATCGCGTACCGTTTTTACGTGGGGACGGAATGTCATCCCTCTGTCGAGGGTGACGCCTAGGTATTTGACCTTCGGGGCCCACGGTATGGGCTGGTCAAAGAGAGTGATGGGGCTAACGGCGGAGGTGTTTACGCGCCTACTGGGGAGTGGGGTGCTCGAAGTGGTATTCGGAGGGCGACCCCTTTTGAATAGCACCGCTGTGCTTTTCGTGGGGTTAATGTCTATTCGCCACTTCCGGAACCACTGTCCCATGGTGGTTACTGCGGTCTGGAGTCGCCGATGAAGCAACGACATCTTCCTACACGAGTAGTAGATAGCCGTGTCATCGGCGAAGAGCGCTAGATGGGTCTCCGGAGACCGGGGTATATCGTTGATATACAAACTAAATAGTAACGGGGAGAGTGCGGAGCCTTGCGGGACTCCGGCAGTCAGATGACGGGGACGAGAACGAGTTCCCTCTACTCGATATCGAAACGAACGGTTCGACAAGAAGTCTCGTATGATGAGCACGAGTCTGTCTGGCACTCCCATGTTGTACAGTTTGTAGATCAAACCGTTGTGCCAGACTTTGTCGAACGCCTTCGCTACATCGAAGAAGAGGGCGCCGGTCGGGATTTGTTTACGCCTATTTAGCCCTATTAAGATGTGCTCCGTGAGGCGGTGCACTTGTTGTACGCACGAGTGTTTGGCGCGGAATCCAAACTGCTCGTCTATTAGAATTTTGTTCGCGGTAACGAAGTCCCAGAGGCGTTTCCGAAGGAGCCGTTCGTAAATTTTGCCTATCGCTGGGAGGAGACTAATCGGTCGGTCATTTAAGAATTTGAATCAGTACATTTTTATAGTAATAATTGATGTCCATCTTGGGCCTAGCACACTATGGAGAGTGGGCAATCCCCTTTTACATTTGAAAAAGTACATTACGTTTTATGAGCTCTCACACAATGGACCTTCGTATCATTGATTTCAATCATGATTCTGTTTTCTACCAATGGTGACGGTAGTAACACTGGTTCACGGACAACGTCAATATTGGTTTAATCTATATATATAAAAATGAATTGCTGTTCGTTAGTCTCGCTAAAACTCGAGAACGGCTGGACCGATTTGGCTAATTTTGGTCTTGAATTATTTGTGGAAGTCCAGAGAAGGTTTAAAAGGTAGATAAATATGAAAATGCTCGGAATTAAATAAAAGTAACAATTTTGTTTTTCCTTTGATGTATCCCCCGTCGGATGGACTCCTTTTGTTTGGTTTAAGTTTATTTTATACAAAAGTTTAGGTCTTTTATATATCGATTGAGGCACTACGAAGTCTGCCGGGGGTCAGCTAGTCAAAATGTAAAGGAATCAAAAAGGTTATTGTCGTTTATAGAGTCTAGACTGAAATCTAGTCACGCACCGTTTTTGAATTGTTCCAACGTTCTTCTGTTAGGTCAAATTTCGTTTGACATTCGGCATTCACGTTTATCGGTTCTGGTTCGCATCCAAAACTAAAGGTTGCTCAGACGTGCTTCGAATTATTTAAATTTGTACACAGTTCGGTGTGTTTCGTAATGCCGAAAAATGGATATTATTTTTTACTGGTGGTAGGACGCCTTGTGAGTCCGCACGGGTAGGCACCACCACCCCGCCTATTTCTGCCGTGAAGCTGTAATGCGTTTCAGTTTGAAGGGCGGGGTAGCTGTTGTAACTATACTGAGGCCTTAGAACTTATATCTCAAGATGGGCGGCGCATTTACGTTGTAGATGTCTATGGGCTCCAGTAACCACTTAACATCAGGTGGACTGTGAGCTCTATGAGTATATTTCTATTATATCTATTATACTTCTATAATCACAGATTTCACCAAGACTACACTATGGACAAGTAATATTAAAGACAAACAATATTAATATATTTTCAATTTAACCACAGTCTTTCAAAATAAACACAGAGTATATGTGTTGTGTCAAATACACGGTAGTGTGTGTAATGTTTTTTATATTGATTTAATGTATTATTAATGAATAAATTTTTAAAAATATTAGCATTCTGCACCCCTTCTCTATATTGTCTATAAATAAATTTCATACTCCTCAGCCCGCGCAATTTTCGTAAAAAGGGGTACAAAGTTTTTGCGTCATACGAGATAGGAAAAAAATGCTTTTAAAGCTAAACTAACTTTAGGTCTGTCAACGTAAACAAACAAGATCGAAATGTAGAATAACAAATGAGACAGATAATTGTAAACATTGCGGTTCATGAAACCGGACGAGGGTATCGAATCGGAATCATTAGGACTCGGTGTCGGGCGGAAGTGTGATGTGTGTGAGCGAACGTGCCGTGTGATATCGGGCATCCGACACTGAATACAAAATATCGTTCCGATAAGTCGTAACGGTTTATTTTTTTTGCGAATATTAAATGCAAACACGACGTACACAAGGCATGAATGAGAAGATACTCACTTTTCTTCGGCTGTTTCTTCTGCGGCTGGTGGAGGAGCAGTTGTGGTTAAATCTGGCAATTCCACTGCCATAGTGTCCATCGCCATTTTGTTTTTTTGTTGTTTTATAACTTGACTAAGGTCCGTTGGTAATTCACACTTTTAATATTATTTCACTTTTTCTTCCACTATTAGCATAACAACGTCGCGTAAAACTGTTTACTGTAAGTCCTAAACAGTAATCTTTTGATAAATTGCCTAATTTAAATTTTATAGATTAAACAATTTGTAGACGGTTAAAAAAGAAAAAGTAAAAGTTTGTGTGCAATTATAATCGCTTTATCATTTCGTAACGGCTATAAAGAGCTCTAGTTTTTAATGAGTTTTTTTAATGTGTAAGTTAACGATGTAACTAACTTTAAGAATGTCTAGTTATGTCAGTTGTCGGCCATTTTGAAACACAAAAATATCTTCGTTAATGCAAACAGCCTAAACGTATCGTAAAGGGAAACCGGCATGCCTCCAGCCCATCACGTAATATGTAATCAATATTTTGTTTTCCACTCTAAAACCGTGAAATAAAACAATTCACGTGCTTTTCAGGAAATTTAGTGACAGTAAAAACATGAATCGTATCCGATGACATCACATCCGGCGCCGGAGTCAAGGTTACTTGTTTAATATACACTAGTGCATTATTGTTAATGGTTAACATCTGAAGCGAGAATTTTTTGGTTTACTAACAACGGCACTGAAAAATCCTTTTATTTGAACGAGTAAAATGTTCCGATCGCGCGACTGGCTTGATGCCATCGAAGTTCGTTAAGTAAATCTCAATTGAATCGATCCTAGTACAGAAAATAAGGTACATATATATCGACGCTGGAAAGGCAAACATGCCTAAGCGACAATGCGTGAACTTTACAGTAGACTAATTTATAAATAGTTGAAATACCGGAAAAAATTCTTATTTTAACGAATCTAGCTGTAGTATTGAAATTATTTTAATAGACCTAGAAATAATTTTTTTTTGCGCATCGAATATGGTTATTGCCTATCACTTATGTACACAGCAGTTATTGTCGCTTAGTCACGTTTGCCTTTCAAGTGTCGATATACATAATTGGATTTATTTATTTATTGCTCAGATGGGTGGACGAGCTCACGGCCCACCTTGTGTTAGTGGTTACTAGAACCCATAGACATCTACAACCTAAATGCCGCCACCCATTTTGAGGCATGAGTTCTAAATTCTCAGTTTTTTACAATAAAACAGCTGCCCCACGATTCGAATCGAAACGCATTACTGTTTCACGACAGAAATAAGCAGGGCGGTGGTACCTACTCATGCGGATTCATAAGACGTCCGCCCACTGAGTTTCTCGCCGGATCTTCTTAGTGGGTCGCGTTTCCGATCCGGTGGTAGATTCTGCGAAGCACTACTCTTGCCAGGGTCAGTGTTAGCAACACTCCGGTTTGAGCCCCGTGAGCTCATCTACACACGTTAGGGTGAAGCTGAAATAGGCTCTCAAGGCTATCAGCATAGATAGGAACAAAAAGTCGAGCCTTCAAGTCAACTTGTTTGAGTGCCCGAAAAACTTTACAGGATGATTTCGAGATTAATTTACATACTCTGCTACACACGTAGTTGGTATTTTCTTCGATTTACTCCGTAGTCGAGTCGTAGACAAAATAGAAACTACTTTTATTAAGATTTCTTTTTGAATTCAATTTTTTTTTATGAATTAATTTTTAGACGGTAATTAGCGTGACATTCAAATTTCGTTACGTCGTCCGTAAACATGAAGACTATAAAGTATACGAAATGTCAGAAAGAATACAATTACTGTAATAAACGCGACATTAATCTTGCTTATTTTTGGCGAGAATCTACCGTGAATTGAACGGTGTCCGTCCATCAGTGGCCTTAGGTAATCGCTTAATACCATATAGGCCGTGAGTTCGCTCACCAATTCAACGCAAATGCTCTTTCTCTAATTTTAATAATTAACTTCCACAAAATTGTGTTTGATCGAATATATATAAAAAAAAAAATCGAAATATTCCATTATGATATTTAATAATTGATTAGGAGAATAGTTTAATGCGTAACGAGATATAATGCATTATTGTGTTATTGCTTGCGTGTAGGATGATACACCACCCTTGATTATACCGGACAGGATGAGTTGGTACCACGTACCTGACATAAGAAGCACGATTAAAGGAGGAGAAACAATTCATTGTATTAAATAGCTTGGCGATCCACAAATACGATCAATTCATAACGTTTGAAAGAAGTAGAACATATCGGTGAACGTTCAATGAAATTCTAGAGAAAGGACTGCACGCCAGCATAGTTTACGTCATTACGTGACTCACTGCAGCCGCTTCAAGGTTTCAGAAAAATAAATTATAATGTTTGCCATTAAAACGGGTTCTTTTATTTTTATGTACACCAAAAAAAGTCTTTAAGCGTATATATAGCCTATTCGAAATCCGACAATTCGAAACTAATTAGTTTATGTAAAAGTCATAAATGGTTGCGATGCCATACATCAAAACTGGATGCACACAAACTTAAGACCCAGTCCACTCAACAACAAAGATTGTCATGTATGTAGTGTATGTTTAGATCTCTATAGCCAACAAGTAAATGTGATTTTTAGAAGTATTCTTCTTTAATAAAATTTTAATATAGCAATGCTGGGTAACACCGAAAAAGAAAGATAATTCCAGTGATTTATGAATCCAGTGAGCCTTAATTCACCTCGCCTCTCCATGATATTAGCATTACTATATCTCATTAATAATACTATTTTCACTTAATAATTTTTTTTTAAGACAAGTACTCTGACTAAAATTATTAGAAGATAGGGATTTGCGACTCCTACGACCTCTGCCATTATAAACTTATCATCCATCCGTAGTAGGGCTTTCTTTATTTACGTGGCTACATGTAGGTATACATCTAATTCTCCTAAGAGTCCTAATCAGTACTCGTAAACTGCACGAAAGATGTGCATATTTCGACGAAGCACTCCCTCCTTGCCATGATTGTTGATAATTGTTTTTACGAGCTCGTGGCCCACTTGATTTTATGGGTGTACTGGAAAACACCTTGAAAAATAAGGTCGCAGTCTTTATTGTATAATTCTTCGCGGTAGAAACAGGCAGACTTAAGTCAAAGCTATTCGTGTGAGCCTTTGATTACGTAAATTTGTAAATATTGTGGGTTTAATTTTTATTCATTGGGATTAATATACTAATTGATATAATTATTAATCAACTTCATGTACTCGTATGCTTAATGACGCTAATAAAACAAAAAAAGCCAGTTTTTATTTTTTATTTTTTATTGCTTAGATGGGTGGACGAGCTCACAGCCCACCTGGTGTTAAGTGGTAACTGGAGCCCATAGACATCCACAACGTAAATGCGCCACCCACCTTGAGATACAAGTTCTAAGGTCTCATTTATAGTAACGACGGTTGCCCCACCCTTCAAACCGAAACGCATTACTGCTTCACGGAAGAAATAGGCAGGGTGGTGGTACCCACCCGCGCGGACTCACAAGAGGTCCTACCACCAGTAATTACGCAAATTATAATTTTGCGGGTTTGATTTTTATTACACGATGTTATTCCTTCACCGTGGAAGTCAATCGTGAACATTTGTTGAGTACGTATTTCAGTTGAAAAATTGGCACCCGCCTGCGGGATTCGAACACCGGTGCATCGCTTCAACACGAATGCACCGGACGTCTTATCCGTTAGGCCACGACGACCACATACTCTTTTATTATAACGAAATTGTGACTACCCTATAGATCTTAGGTTCAGTTTAATTTTTGATAACTCTGATTGAAATTGTTCAAATGTCAGAAACACGTTGAAAAAGTAGCAGTGTTTAGAGAAACATTCAAATGTATTTCAAACAATTTTCCTATTTTAATCTCGTGTTTTTTACTGTCAATATATTATTTTAGACGTTTCAATCACTTTAAAGTTTTCGTTTTCAGTGTCGACTGAGTTGTTATTCGTCGTCATTTGGATAATGTGCGAACTACCGTCAAATTTGTAAAGCTCATTCAATTTGTTTCAAATTTGTCCTTACAAAAATGCTTACGTCCTTTTCTTGGATAGCGTAGATAAAAATGCAGCGTAGAAAATAACGAACGCATAAAGAAAAAAAAACCCAGTCTATAATATTAATCAGTAAGGCGGTCGAGTTAACGCAACAGCGAGCAATTCTGTGCATCAGCGTGAACGAGCACATGCAACGCTGCGCAATTAAATAACGCGTTAGGTAAGATTGTGACGGCTGTTATAGCATATCTTATTAATTTACTAACGTTGAATATTGTTTTTTTATTTTTTTTTATTGCTTTGATGGGTGGACGAGCTCACAGCCCACCTGGTGTTAAGTGGTTACTGGAGCCCATAGATATCTATAATGTAAATGCGCCACCCACCTTGAGATATAAGTTCTAAGGTCTCAAGTATAGTTACAACGGCTGCCCCACCCTTCAAACCGAAACGCATTACTGCTTCACGGCAGAAATAGGCAGAGTGGTGGAATAGTTTATCTTAATATTCTAAATATTTCTTTATTTATATTATTTATAATATGATTATATATATACCCACTCCGGCGTAGGTTCTATTGGTGATTTAAAGGCGGCACGTATCTAATTACATACGCATAATATCTTATTGCCGAATGTACTAAAAAATTTAATGACATCATTGACGCTTGTTGAATGCGTGCTCGACAAGGCTATTTCGTTGATTTGCCTGCCCTCTAATCCGAAACGCAAGACGACTTCGTGTCAGAAACAGAAAGAACAGTGGATACTCAAGCTGTAGCATGAGTATCGGTAGATCGAATAATACTAAAATAATCAATTACGTTACCTTTCAAGCTAGTTACTTGACCTTAGATCTAACAGCGTGGTTCAAAAACAGAATATTAATTTAAATTTCACCCGTTAAAAAACAAAAAACTATAATCGTCTTTATTTCCCTGCCTATGCTGATAGCCTTGAGAGGCTATATCAACGTTACCCTAACATGTAAGTGAGCTCAGGTCAGGTGTTGCTAACGCTGGCCCCAGCAAGAGCAGTGCTTCGTAGAATCTGCCACCGGATCGGATACGCGACCCACTGAGAAGATCCGGCGAGAAACTTAGTGGGCTGTGTCTAAGGGTTAATTCACTCGTGCAGCCCTTCGCCGCAAGCGACGGGTTCGGCGAGGACGGTGACCGGTAATGGTCTTAACTAGAACGCCGAACTAACAATTTTATTAATAATTTCTTTTTCTGATAATGTAGGAGGGAGGAATAACAAAATTATTGTATTGTCATCAGTCCATGATCCGTGTGCGATTTTCAAGTAAATAAAATTTTGGAATTTAAATTAAAATAAAATAAAAATAAAATTACGTTGAATGATTCTGTTCCAGATCTACATAATATGTAGGATAAAGGTTGGGCTAATTGAAGCGCATTAAAATATTACAAATATTACTATAAAATTACAAGTTTTGTGTCAATAATACGTTCATTACAAACGCATTGAGTATTTTGGCGTCAATTTGTTTTCAGAGGGTCGCGATTCCGATCACTGCTCTTGCTAGGGCTAGTGTTGGCAAGTCCTCCCAGCTGAGCCAAGTGAGTTTGCTTACTCCTCCGTAATTTGAATTGGAATAGCCCCTTAGCCTACCAACGATTTGATGCGTTTAGAATATTTTTTAATAATTAACGTTCTAGATTGTAACGGTCTTATGTCAATACAATATGCTATGTGAGAAAAAGTAACCAGAAAATATTATATCTGAGTTAGAGACGGGTTTAAATCCTCACCGACTAGCAACTTCGCGTTGAAACAAAGCATTTAGCGTGCCAAGAGAGAAAATCGTTTAGTGGCCGACTGCAAATGACAAAACTTACAAAGGGTACCCGTCCTTTTGTGACCGTTTTATTATCCTACTTCGGGACAAAAATTAATTTCTTTACAACTCCCGGCTACTTAATTCTTTTGTAATAATGAGGTACAAGTTTAATTTGAATGGTAATTTGGTGATGCTCCTGGTATTATTCTTTCTAGAATAAGAAGACTAGTGGTAGGACGATTTGTGAGTCCGCACGGGTAGGTACCACCACCCTGCCTATTTCTCTCGTGAAGCAGTAATGCATTTCGGTTTGAAGGGCGGCGCAGCCGTTGTACTGTAAAAACGGAGACCTTAGAAGTCATACATCAAGATAGGTGGCGGCATTTACGTTGTATATGTCTATGGGCTCCTGTAACCACTTAAAATCAGGTGGGCTGTGAGTTCGTCCACCCATCTAAGCAGTAAAAAAAAGACTAGGTACGAGCTAATGTAAGATACTAATAAGCCTAATCAGATTTTAGTTTTTGCCTATATCTACCGCGTAGCTGTCATGCTTTACATGGAACTCATGTCTTAAGATAGGGGGAGGAATTGACGATTTGATGTCTAAAAGCTCCAGTAATCCTATCACCAGATGGGCTAAGTTCTTTCACTACCGTGTTTCAATAAGTGATTACAAATACATACAAATACTCAGTGTTTAGGTGTAAGTACCACCAAAAACAATTTTGCGAAAATTAAATGTCAAATATTAAATGCCTTTGTCGTCACTATGTGTTACAAATTTCGAAGAAAAACAATGAGGCGCTTTTAAAGAAAAAATTGTGTTTCAAAACTGGTCATTAGACTTGAAAATTGTTAAACCTACTAATATTTTATTTTTGGAACGAAGTTCCTTATAGGACGATGCGGAGGGGTACCCTAACCGGGAAAAAACGTCCGTAACGTAAGCTTTATTTAGTAATGCACACAGTGTACGACTTAACTTTGTAATAACGTACAAAAAATAACATATTTTTAATATACATTTTTTTATAAATCATTGTGAATAAAATAAAGTTGATAACTGTGCAAAGCAGTTTTTTTTATCAATAAAAAAATCGCAATAAAAATGTATATCCGAATAATTATATTCTTTATACCTCGAATAGAAGTTAAAATTAATATTTTTATAATAAGGAACTTCGTTCCTATCCGGTGTCCCACGACCCACACATCTTTTTTATTTTCACACCGTTATGACGATATCCGGAGAAATAACAATAAAGAGGCATTTTATCAAACTGAATACGTATTATCAATTTAAAAGTCAGCTTCTGTTTCAAGTACATTCTTAATGTTTATCGTAAATTTAACGGATATGGAACATGCAACACACAGTAAAATATAAAGTTATGACGTATGTTCTGTAACTTGAAAGTGAAATTGGACTAGAGCTCAAAATAACTTTTTTAGAATATATGTAAAATGTAAATCAGGAAAATGCCCCGGCTAAAAATACTTTTATGACGCATAAGTGTCGTTAGATTTACGAGAAAATAAAAAAAAATTTTTATAGGTTCTGAAATTAAATTCCTAAAACTTCACAACACCAAACAATATTACATTCAGTGTGATTGACTTGAAAATTGTTAGACTTACTAACATAATTTTTTATTTTTTTTATTTTCAAACTGTTATGACGATATCCGGAGAAATAATTTGGAAATTAGACTAGAGCTCTAAATTACTTTTTTAAGAATATGTAATATGCAAATCAGAAAAATGCTCCGGCTAAAAATACTTTTAAGACGCACAAGTGTCGTTAGATTTACGTGAATACATAACAATTTTTTAAAAGGTTCTGAAATTAAATTCCTAAAACTTCACAACACCAAGCAATATTATATTCGGTGTGATTGACAGCAGGCGGTGACTAAAAATAAATTGTTTTTTTACGCGACGTTCATATTGAAAAACATTGTGAGTACCTAATTTTTGGCTGATTGCTTTAAATGACAGCGGTTTTCAGCGATATCCAAACAGGAAACGTCTTTTAAATTCCAGTGACATATAACAGTTTTTTGTAGATGAAATGCGTCAATTACGTATTATTTAAATAATAAAAAAACCGTACCCTTTCAGAATAACGTTCGACTACCCAACTAATTCATCGAGACATTAATAATTCAAATAAACGAACACTAGCATCGAAGAGACGTGATTTGCGATTACAATTGTCTTTTAGAAGTAATATAATTATATAATTTTTTTTTAACGTTTAAAACTGAAAGAACCACCACACAATCACTGTAAAATTACCGTCTGAAATACAATAACGTTAATTATGTTTACACGTTTTAATTTCTCGAAACACGTCCGTCGCGCTGGACGCTCAGCGCGTAACTAAGTCTGACTGAAGGGGGCGTGAGGTTCGCTGAGACGCGCGTCGCGCTGCGTTCTACGTCGGTCGACTGAATGTGGGGTAATTTCTATCCATACACACTACATCTGCTTTTTTTTTCCTACCTAAGCTGATAGCCTTGATAGGATGTTTCAGTGTAACCTTAACTAGTAGGTGAGCACACGGGGCTCGAACCGGAGTGATGCTAACGCTGACCCTAGCAAGAGCAGTGCTTCGCAGAATCTACCAACAGATCGGAAACGCGACCCACTACCGAGAAGATCCGGCGAGAAACTCAGTGGGAAACACCTGCAAGATGATACGAATGCTTCGATTATGACGAAGAGTTCGACGAGCGAGTTAACCCATAGACGCAACTCACTGAGTTTCTCGCCGGATCTTCTCAGGGAGTCGCGATTCCGATCCGGTGGTAGATTCTGCGAAGCACTTCTCTTGCTAGGGCTAGTGTTAGCAAATTCTCTAAAGTTGAGGCCGTGAGCTTTCAGGCTACCAGGAAATAGGTAGCAAAAAATAATAATAATAATAATTTCAAGTCGTGCAATTAACTTGAAAAGGACGATAAATCAACGCTAGTACCTAATTGAATTCCACAAATAATCCGATTTTCCATCTTGTTTTGTATATGCCTATATATTATTGAATCTAAGTTTACCTTTCTGAGATAAAGTGTATTCATGTTGTCATTATTGTGCCCGTTTTTTTACGTTGCCAATCTTTCGTTTGTCTTGTCAAGATAAATGAGTAAGTAATATGTGTGTAGAACCAGAAGATCGACTAGTGTAATTATAAGAGATAACCGGGACAGGCAGAGAGAACTGATTATGATAATGAGAAACAACTTACAACTAAAAAAACATGCCCAAATTCTTTCAAGAAAACCAATACGTTCGCTGTACAAAATATTGAATTAATCTTTAACATTTTTTAAGACTAACTAGCTCATACCGAAGCAACGTTAATTTCAAATAAGCATCTAATTAGTATCTCCGTGAATGCAAATGCGATACACAATAGAAGTCGTTGTTATTCAAATGTATAATTATTTCCTAAATTGTTTTGCTAAGCAAACGTGATAATACTGTTTCTTTTTATTAAGATAATTACAAATAATTGATTGTAATTTTTAATGCGTTATTTTTTACTTATATTTAAAACTGTATCAGGATCTTGTATGTTGTATTGTATGTACCACGATAAGAATAAACGGGTAGGTACCACAGTTCTGCTCATATGGCTGTCACAAAGCAGACGTAGTAGTTGCCCGGTCACCGTCCTCGTCGAACCCGTCGCTTGTGACGAAGGGCTCGACGAGCGAATTAACCCATAGACACAGCCCACTAAGTTTCTCGCCGGATCTTCTCAGTGGGTCGCGTTTCCGATCCGGTGGTAGATTCTGCGAAGCACTGCTCTTGCTAGGGTCAGTGTTAGCAACTCTCCGGTTTGAGCCCCGTGAGCTCACCTACACACGTTAGGGTGAAGCTGAAATAGCCTCTCAAGGCTATCAGCATAGGTAGGAAAAAAAAAAAAAGACTTGTAGATTCCGGCTTCAAAGATGGGACACTTGTTATGCAATACAATTGACACCAGGTGGGTAGTGAGTTCGTACACCCATATATTTAATTAATAATCAACAAAGAACTGAACGCTGTCTGTTTGTTCGTTTTGTTTACAGATTTGCTTTTCAGTCTTATTATTTGGCCAACAGGTGTTATAGAACATATTAAGGTAACAAATTTATCGTAAGCGCTTATCCCGAGAATTTATCAGCCAACTTTTTATTGAACACAGTATGTACGTAATAATGTTAGGTAAGCTCGGGCGGATATTGTACGTCCGCAGTGCACCGGCAGGTATGGAGTACGCGGCGAAAAGTACTCTGTCATATAAATTTTGACTAGACTGCAAATTGTTGGAAATACGAAGTGAACGTGAGCAACAGAAATAAACTTGAGAGATTGGTGCTAACCTACATATAATTTAGAGAGAGAGAACATACTTTATTGCACACCAAAACACATAACATCAGAAAACAGTCAACAAGCAGATACGTTTGTACAATAAGCGGTCTTACCGCTAAAAGCGATCTCTTCCAGACAATATATATATACCGTTAAACACAATACGAAATCACCATATGATTTATATTCCAATATACTTACATACACATAATTTACAATTTGCGATTACACTTATTATTATTACTACTACTACTACTACTACTAACTACTAATTATTGGTAGCCTAAGAGGCTATTCCAGCAACGTCCGGACGGGTAGATGAGCTCACGGGCTCGACCTGAGAGAATTTGCTAGCACTAGCCCAAACAAGAGCAGTGTTTCGCATAATCTACCACCGGATCGGAATCGCGACCCACTGAGAAGATCCGGCGAGAAAGTCAGTGGACCATGAGAGATCATGGTTGAAAGATGACAACGCAAATGAAAAATTCATAATCTTTATTCATTCATCACAAAACTTCCGAGGTGTTTCGGTTTTAACTAGAGCGTGAATAAATAAATAGGTCAATCATTATTGCCAGTGGCTAAAATCGCAGTGTGTGGCAAACCGTGCGTCTATTATTTCAGAAATAAAAGTTAAGTGCTCGCCCCGCCCGACCCGGGGTGGGAGGTCGGATCGATCGGGCAACACGTCGCGCGACCTCTCGCCGCTACGAGTATACTGACGTTCTAAATGTTCTGTAATGCTTAGCGCGAGTTTTTTAACGTTCTCGATAACGTAAAAGTTAACTCGAATCTGTATGGTATTGGAACGTTTGTTCACGTTTGCCGCTAGGTGTTAAGTGGTTACTGGAGCCCATAGACATCTACAACGTAAATGGCCACCCACCTTGAGATATAAGTTCTAAGATCTCAGTATAGTTACAACGGCTGCCCTACCCTTCACCCTAGACCGAAACACATTACTGCTTCACGGCAGAAATAGTTATGGCGGTGGTACCTACCCGCGCGGACTCACAAGAGGTCCAATAGGACCTCTGTATTACTGTATTACTGGTTATTACTGGTAATAACCAGTAATACAGTAATGTTCCAACTGCATACAAATTTGAGTTAACTTTTACGCTATCGACAACGTTATAAAACTCGTACTAAGCACACTGATACCGCCTTAGACTATATACTATATAGAGTTGCTTTTAATATTTAATAGAAAGCATAGTTGTGACTGATATTTACGTTAAAGAAGAGATTACACAGAGCGACTGTCTTCGTTTGGTAGATAAATGGTGTACTGCTTTTTTTTTATTGCCCTTGTAGGCAGACGATCATACGGCCCACCTGATGGTGAGTGGTTACCGTCGCCCATGGACTTCAGCAATGCCAGGGGCAGAGCCAAGCCGCTGCCTACCGCTTAATACTCTCCACAAGCCTCGTTTGAAGAAGGACATGTCATAGCGCTCGGGAAACACCGTGGAGGGGAGCTCATTCCATAGCCGGATGGTACGTGGCAAAAAAGACCTCTGAAAACGCTCTGTGGATGACCGCAGTGGCTTCAGGTAGTATGGATGAACTCTACTCCGGTGGCGGGCGGTGCGATGGTAAAAACGAGATGCCGGTATCATCTCGAATAACTGCGCAAGATTTATTGGAATTATTGGTAGCGCGATTCAACTTTATTGCAAAATTCCCCTCCATCTCATTGGTCGATATATACCAATACAGATTCGAACAATGGCTCTTGATTTTGTTTGTCGCTGGTTTTCAAAGTAAACGGATTCATAGGTTTTATCATTTGTAAGCATCCGACAGTTGTGGTATTCAACACACCTTAGCACGCACGGATACAATCCCTGTCAAACTGTCAGCACTGTCAACTGGTGGACGTGTTGACGGTGAAAACCGTCCCGTCTCTCCCACTGTTGTTTTGTTGTACCCGGGATTGACAGGCTATTCTCTAAAGGGTTGTACATCCTTTGATATCTTAGTGTGCGTCGAGAAAACATTTTCGAACAACAAACACGGACATAGGTAAATAAATCGCAGATATTTTATATTTTTTATACAGATACATACAGATTTACAATACAGATTTTATATTTTAAGGTTGTCATGAGTTCCCTTCGGGCGACGCTTCCCATTAATATCTATGGTGAGCACTCCTGAACGTCTTTAAAAATGAAAACGGTATGCAAAAGGTATTGAAAATGGAAAATAAGTAAAATAAACTAGAAATTAATGTAAATGTGTTTTTGATAATTAAAATCACATCTTTATGTAACGAAAAAAAATATTGCTTTTATAATATTATCCCTTAAAATTTCCGTTCTGATTTAGAAAAGACGTATTTTATAGTTAACTAGCGACCCGCCCTCGCTTCGCTTCGGAAACTGTAATTTATTATTGATTTCTCCACTATTTAATGGATGTTATTATACATATAAACCTTCCTCTTCAATCACTCTATCTATTAAAAAAAAACCGCATCAAAATCCGTTGCGTAGTTTTAAAGATTTAAGCATACATAGGGACGGATATAGGGCCAGAGAAAGCGACTTTGTTTTATACTATGTAGTGATTTTGAAGTATGAACCCATTTATTATGTTCCATTTTTAAAAGAAATCGCTAAACAATTTAAACATGAAAATTATTTTATTAAGAAAATAAACAGTGCTTAAAAAATACATAATTGTCATGTTTATTCCTACGAATCTACACGTGTCTGTTTACGTTCTTCTAGTCGTGTGTCGCAACCGAACTGGGTCACAGCATTCGTGAATTAATTAATTTAACGTTCTACGTGGTTAATTTTCAGAAAAACATATTTTAAAGAAAAATCTCGATTTTTCGTCATTCCTCATGAAGTTTTTTTAAAACGGCCTTGAAATCAAAAGCAACGCGTTCTTAGAATTTCTTTTTAAGCGTCACACGTAGTTAAATTCCGATTAGCCACAAAAATAAAGTTTAATATATAAATTAAATAAAAAAGTATCCTAGGAGGAATTGGAAGAAGTGGAAAAAAGGACATCGGTCTTCCTCTTTTACCTCTTCTTCTCTGGAGGCGCTGGTGTCGACCATAACCGCGTCTGTTAGCCTCCTCGACCGGGTACTGGTAAACGGATACACCACGGTTAAAATAAAATACTACATCGAGATAAAAGCAGAAAAACAGACTACAGATGTAATTTCTACTGCAAATTACTTAGTTAACGAATGAATGTTGTGTACTAAGCAATATTGCATTTCGTTACTAAATTTAGATTTTGCTGTGACTTTCAAATTGCAATCGACAGGAATAGTTTTTTTTTTATAACAACTAAGTGGCAAACGAGCAATACGGGTCATCTGATGGTAAGTGATTCACCGCCGCCCACGGTCACCAGCGTTTACGCCAGTGCGTTGCCTACCCTTCAGGTAAGAATATGCTCTTTTCTTGAATAACCCAATGTCGCAGTTGTTGGGGAAGACCGCTGATGGCAACGAATTCCAGAGATTTTAAATCGTTATAGGATTTTATTGATTCTATGTATGTATTTAGATGGTATTTTGCCATATTCTCTTAAGAGACGTATCATAATATTGTATTTGTATGTACTCTTTAACGATATTTTACTGGTGGTAGGACCTCTTGTGAGTCCGCGCGGGTAGGTACCACCACCTCGCCTATTTCTGCCGTGAAGCAGTAATGCGTTTCAGTTGGAAGGGTGGGGCAGCCGTTGTAACTATACTTGAGACCTTAGAGAACTTATATCTCAAGGTGATTGGCGTATTTACGTCGTAGATGTCTATAGGCTCCAGTAACCACATCACAAGAGGTGGGCTGTGAGCTAGTCCACCCATCTAAGCAATAAAAAAAAATGTTTAAGAAAATTCATTACACAATAACAATATATTGAAAACTACGGATTTTCAAGGTCATGTCATTGAAATTATATGGTATGTTAAGCTAATTAATCGGCCACTTATTCGGCAATTCTGCATACGGTTTTCAGTTGTATTAAGGGCACTCTAAACTTTAACTAATAGGAATAATGAGTGTTCATGGAATAATTTCTAGTTTCATTAGTGTAAAATTATTCTAGAAAAGTCCACCTGCTTTGAGACCAATGGGTGGGTACCAACTTTTCTAATGAAATACGTACTTAACAAATGTTCACGATTGACTTCCACGGTGAAGGAATAACATCGTGTAATAAAAATGAAACCCGCAAAATTATAATTTGCGTAATTACTGGTGGTAGAACCTCTTGCGAGTCCGCACGGATAGGTACCACCACCCTGCCTATTTCTGCCGTGAAGCAGTAATGCGTTTCGGTTTGAAGGGCGGGGCAGTCGTTGTAACTATACTGAGACCTTAGAACTTATATCTCAAGGTGGGTGGCGCATTTACGTTGTAGATGTCTATGGGCTCCAGTAACCACTTAACACCAGGTGGGCTGTGAGCTCGTCCACCAATCTAAGCAACAAAAAAAAGACGTTGGGTTGCATATGTTAGATGGTCTCATCTATCTCAATATATTTAACTTAATTACTCTAATAATATTCCTATTCAATAATATTGTCTCCTTAAGTGTGTATCACCCTTAACATTCATTTGTTATTTTCCTGTCGTGACCTCATCACGCAGTATTTTTCCTTACCTTAATTATTATAAATGCATTTTCCGTAATTTACATTTCTATTTCGTAAATCATAATTAATTTATATCTATATTTATTGTTTGAATATCTCACCCTTTTCTTGTCTAAAAGCGCTTGTCAGAGGTATTCCGAGAGAGATCCTAATAATAATTGTCATTCACATAGTTCAAACCTATTGTCATATTGTAAATATAATAAACCGAAGTATTATATAGGTCTATGATATAATCGCTCACCGCATTGTTGCTTCCTGACAGTAACATTTCTTTTGGAAACAAAAAGGAAATATCTTCTCCAAAATTAATCTGCTTCTTAGAGGACCGTGGACGCAGTTCCGTCAATGTTCGTGTAAGGACTTAATATTGTACAAAAGACGGTGAGGCAGACGATAGTCGTCGATGCCCATGAAAACAGTAAAATATACGAAGCATCGGGAACAAAAATATATAAAAAAAACGCGAGATTAAGCTGTAGTAGTTTTAATTGCGTGCTACAAAATATTTCTTGTGACAATCACCATTATCGAGGGGAAAAAACTTTTTTTTATAGCTTAGATGGGTTGAAGATCTCACAGTCCACCTGGTGTTATGTGGTTGCTGGAGCCCATAGACATCTACAACGTAAATGCGCCACCCACCTCGAGATATAAGTTCTAAGGTCTCAGTATAGTTACAACGGCTGCCCCACCCATCAGACCGAAACGCATTACTGCTTCACGGCTGAAAGAGGCGGGGTGTTGGTACCACCAGTAAGACTTCAAGCGAAATTTCGCTAAGCGACATTTATCTTTGTAATGCGATAAAGGTCGGTTTCATTTGTGTAGTATCAACAATACGACGTTTTTTGTGATGATGCTTTTCCCAAATTTTAAATTTTCCAATCTTTAAATATGTTTTGAAGTCGTCGTGGCCTAAGCGATAAGACGTCCGGTGCATTCGTGTTGAGCGATGCACCGGTGTTCGAATCTCAGGCGGGTAGCAATTATTCTAATGAAATACGTACTTAACCTCTCCCGTGTTGAACACGGTGAAGGAATAACATCGTGTAATAAAAATCAAACCCGCAAAATTACAATTTGCGTAATTACTGGTGGTAGGACCTCTTGTGAGTTCGCGCGGGTAGGTACCACCACCCTGCCTATTTCTGCCGTGAAGCAGTAATGCGTTTCGGTTTGTAAGGTGGGGCAGCCGTTGTAACTCTACTGAGACCCTTAGAACTTATATCTCAAGGTGGGTGGCGCATTTACGTTGTAGATGTCTATGGGCTCCAGTAACCACTTAAGACCAGGTGGGCTGTGAGCTCGTCCACCCATATAAGCAATAAAAAAAAAAAAAAAATGTCATGTAGACTAAACAGCCTTTCGCCTGTCGATATGTACGAGTAGGTCATATTGTAGCAGACTAATATGCAATTTCAATAAATTCACTCAAGTTTTACCTACATCACCGAATACAAGCGAGACTAATACAGACAAGGTCAATAGGCTTTGTGGAAGTCAGCTTAGACATTTGCGTAACAGGATTATCGATATTCGAAATAAATACTTTTTTACTGGTGGTAGGACTTCTGAGTCCGCACGGGTAGGTACCACTGACCTGCCTATTTCTGCCGTGAAGCAGTTATTGCGTTTCGGTTCGGAGGGTGCGGCAGCCGTTGTAACTACATTGAGACCTTAGAATATTAGAACTTATGTCTCAAGGTGGGTGTCGCATTTACGTTGTAGATCTCCATGGGCTCCAGTAACCACTTAACACCAGGTGGGCTGTGAGCTCGTTCACCCATCTAAGCAATAAAAAAAAATACAAACTAAACAATACAAAATAAATAATAAAAACCGACTTCAACAAAATAAAATGAGAAAATATCATCAATAGGTACAGCCGAAGTCAATTAAAAATGCATTATTAAGTGTGGTTCAAAAAATACTGGTCACGTCTTGATAAACTTTAAATCCACGTGAAGAATCTTCAAAAAGGTAACACGCGTAAAAATGCAGTCGAATTGATAACCTCGTCCTTCTTTTGAAGTAGGTTAATAATATGAACCTATTTGACGGTTTCGCGTAAAACGTAAGTGTGATGTCCATACAAGGACAAAAACGGAAATGGGCAGTGGTTATTTAGAACATATCTCCAAACACTGCAAAATTTGATCAGAACGGAAAAAAAATGAAATGAAAAATGAATGAAAAAAAAATTGGATATAAAAATTTGTTAAATGAGAAGAATTACATAAATGCCAAGGGGTCACAGAATCGAGTACTATAATAAATAGTTCGCAGTAATGTTAATTTTTTTAATTAAGATTCTCATTTTTTCCTACCTAAACACTGGTAGACTATGGGGCTATTCTTACTACGCGCGGGCGGGTAGGTGAGCTCACGGGCTCAACTTGAAAGAATTTGCTAGCCTAGCAAGAACAGTGCTTTGCAAAGTCTACCACCGGATCGCAAGCGCGACCCACTAAGAAGATCTGGCGAAAAAATCAGTGGGCTGTGTCTGTGGGTTAATTTACTCGCAGAGCCCTTCTTCGCAAGCGCCGAGTTTGACGAGAACGGTGACCGGTGCTTGAGGTACTTAAAAGCACCGTTAATGGATCGGGAGGATCCGAAATGACGTGTGCGGAATTCATGTGCGTGGTTTACAGTTGAATACCCTTTAATAGCGCGTCGCTTCACATGAGCCAAATCAATAATCAAAAAGCTGAAATTCGCGTGGACGAACACAGACAGAGACATAAGAAACAAGGTAGACATTATATCAAATTATGTTTGTGTGATTCACTTCGTTCTTTGTGTCATTAATACAAGGTACGTATGATCACGTGCGTAAACCTCTGACTCATTTTCTTGTATTTACGATTCACACCAGCTGTGGAAAATCAATGTTTTTCTACATTAATAATTGCATAGATGAACGACCTTAATACAAGTGTTAAGTGTTTAACAGAGTCCATAGACATTACAACGTAAAGACCTCGCTCCTTTTGGGGCATTGTATATTTTCATTTTTTGCAGTCTAGAAATATTTTTTATAGTAAATCAGACGGTAGGTCACCTTAGTTGTCTGTGACCACGAAAACTGTATAGTATTCAAAACATCGAAAATAATATGAAGACAATTACAAAATGCGAGATTAGATCGTAAATATAGTATTAATTATATATATGGCTCGTGAAAACCGAAGAAAATATAAATATGTACCTTTCTGATTGTAAGTTTTATGAATGCCTATACGATTGGATCAGCGTCTTATTTATCTAGACTAGTCTATACTAATATATAAATCTACAGTAGTTTTTACGGATGTTCCGTTATAACTACTGAACCATGCATCCGATTGACTTGAAACTTGGTATCCATGTAGAAAATACATGTACTTAATGGATAGGCTAATATTTATATGAGTGTTGGATTCCCTACACCAGCCCACGTCATCTCGGATCCCCCCGATCCACTAACGGTGCTTCTAGGAACTTCAAGCACCGGTCACCGTTCTTTCGTTCGTAAATTAACTCTCAGACACAGCCCACTGAGTTTCTCGCCGGATCTTCTCAGTGGGTCACGTTTCCGATCCGGTGGTAGATTCTGCGAAGCACGACTCTTGCTAGGGTTCGTGTTAGCATCGTCGTCAGGTTTGAGCCCCGTGAGCTCACCTACTAGTTACGGTTACGCTGGAATAGCCGCTCCAGGCTACCAGCTTAGGTAGGAGATAAAAAAAATATATACACCAGTTGCGGGGGCGTTAATGATGATAATCTTTGTGGGGGTGAGAAATAATAATGTTAATTTTAAACGCCCAGCGAAGCGGATTCAGCTAGTTTACATATAAAATTCACTGATCTTAAATTTTAACGTTTCATGAATAGTGCAATGACTTAACAAGCTTTCGTAAAAGTATCATTAGTGCCATTGTAATAGAGTCTGAATTTAATTTCGATTCTGTTTTGTCTTTATTTTGTTCTTTGTGTTCTGAATTCTTATCATCGGCGTGCATTTATTTTACTAATAATAATAATAAGGTGAATCGTGACTTATTGCGTTGTTCCGTTGCCATCATAACTGCTGTTGTTCAAATACCTCAACTGATAAATAAGTGAGTAATTGTTTTCCAATTTGAAACAAAAAATGTTTTAATACACTATAAACGTCACTTCGTTCAAACAAAGTCGAATTTTGCATAATTTATATCAATTTTTCTTGTAGTTTGCAATCATAGTGGCTCTGACTTTTCGATTTCCGCGAATCGTAAGCTTTAGTAAAAATACACAATTTTACGGTTTATAATCAGGCGTTTGTTTTTAACATTTTGTTATTATCAGTTTTACCAGTCAAATCCGGCCCGTTTCAGAGGTCGATACTTAGATTTGACTATGATCTGATCGCTAACAAGCTTCACGGGATCATCCGCTGGACCAGTTTGAAGATTTCCTCAAAATTTTTCATTAAAATCGGTTCAGCCGTTACGAACTTTACATATAGGGAACGTACATACGCACTTCGACTTTTATATTATAGTATAAAAGTGAAGCCACCCAACCAAAAGCAAAGTCACCCCTCGCCGAAGACATTTCTATCGCGCATCCCAAAATAAAGATAAAATCTTTTTGGGAATCTTTGGTGATTATTTGATATCATTAAGTACGTCTTGATGATCATCATGACGGTAGTTGTCAAAACAATGGTTTGTGTTTGCAGCTTGTAGGTACGCATATACTAAACGTGACGTGTGATCTGACGCTTCAGGTTAGAAGTCGATGGTGGAAACAATCTGTCAAGTTTCCACGTATGTAGTATAGTAGAAAATGGGTGCACACATTTAAAACAATACATCAAATACCTTTGCCGGGGGGCCGAACCTCCTACGGGGTCCCCGCGCCTGGGGGCCCACGGGGTGTTGATAACGGATCGCGGGTTTAAGTACCCCGAATACTAAAGTTTAATGTTTTTTTTTTTAAATTACCATTTAAGGAAAGTACTTTTTTTTATAGCTTAGATGGGTGGACGAGCTCACAGCCCACCTGATGTTAGGTGGTTACTGGAGCCCATGGACATCTACAATGTAAATGCGCCACCCACCTTGAGATATAAGTTCTAAGATCTCAGTATAGTTACAACGCCTGCCCCACCCTTCAAACCGAAACGCATTACTGCTTCACGGCAGAAATAGGCAGGGCGGTGGTACCTACCCGTGCGGACTCACAAGCGGTCCTACCACCAGTACTTGCGGAAGGAAAACGGAAACAAGCTGATAGCAAAATGGAAAGTCTAAAATTACGTTTATAACACGAGAAAACGCATACATAAATACGTTTATCAAGGCTTAGATAGAACGAACGTATAATTCGCCGAAGTCGAAACATGGCTTCTTTGAGAGAGATGAATTTAATATGAAGTAGGTATAAGCGGACGAGGTTGCTCGTTAATAATTCGATATGCTAAAATTAGATCACTTAGTGTGACTTGGCTGAGTATTCATACGAATATAGACGAGAGTAAAGTCTTGGAACAAGTGGTGTAATAAGATTAAGGGAGTAATAAATAAGTATTTTAATAGTAAAGTCATATTCGCTGCTGCGTAAATTTTTTTTTTTGGAACAAAGTTCCTTATCGCGCGTTGTGAAAGGGGGCTAGACGGAAAAATTCTTACGAAAAATTGTCACGACACTTTTTAGATCCGTCATTCTGACCAATCAACGTGTAGGCGCTTATCGCGTGACATTGCTCTATCCGATTGGTCCGCGTAATGAGTACAGTTTCTCGAGATAGCGTTTCAACAATAGTAATTTAGTTCATAGTATTGTTTTTTCTTCTTCATAATGCCGTAATTTACTATTATTCTTCTTCTTCTTCGTCGCTTTCTTCATTGCTGAAGGTCGTGTCCCTGAAACTTGACCGTTGCCTGTCTCGTGAGCTGTTTCCATCTCGTCCGGTCCTCAGCTGCTCGAATGGCGGTTGCGACTGGCAACCCAGTTAGAGCGGTTACTTGATCACACCAACGGCTAGGTAATCGGCCGCGGGGTCTCTTTCCTTCTACTTTGCCCGTCACAATCACTTTGTCCAAGTTATCTGACTGTCGGCGGGCAATATGACCGAAGTAGCTGAGGATCCTCTGGTAATTAATTTACTATTATAACTTAAAAAAAAAAATACAATTCCTTCACTAATTAATCGAAAGGAACTTCGTTCCATCCGGGTGTCCCTTGACACCTCTGAAGTTTTTTTTTATTGCTTAGATGGGTGGACGAGCTCACAACCCACCCGGTGTTAAGTGGTTACTGGAGCCCAAAGACATCTACAACGTAAATGCGCCACCCACCTTGAGATATGTTCTAAGGTCTCAGAATAGTTACAACGGTTGCCCCACCCTTCAAACCGAAACGCATTACTGCTTCACGGCTGAAATAGGCGGGGCGGTGGTACCTACCCGCGCGGACTCACAAGAGGTCCTACCAACAGTACAAAATAAGTACTTGAATAGTAAAGTCATATTCACTGCTGCGCCAATCCTTTATATGCCGACCCTGCCAGGTTAGGAACCTGGAATCTTCTGAACTGTATTTTCATTTAAGTGTTTTTGTTTCGGAAGTCGCAGTAGGGTGGGTTCGAGTGTTATTTTAGACGATTTATAGGGATGAGAATCGTCTATAGATATATTCTTTTATACATAATCGTTTATAGATTAATTCTACTGCCTTAAAAGAGAGGAATAGGGCTGGAAAGGTCATGCGACTACAATGTGTGATGGACTTACTAAGTTTAACATACATTTTCTTTGCCATTTCAATTAAATTTTTTTTTCTATTGTTAATACACTTCACAAATTTTTTTTATTTTAGTTTTATTTTTTATTACATAGATGGTTGGCCGAGCTCACAGGCTATCTGGTATTAACTGGTTACCGAAGCCCATAGACACCTACAACGTAAATTCCGCCACCCACCTTGAGACATGAGTTCTAAGGTCTCAGTTTTTACAGTACAATGACTGCCCCACCCTTCAAGCCGAAACGCATTACTGCTTCACGGCATAAATAGGCAGGGTGGTGGTACCTACCCGTACGGACCCTCAAGACGACCTACCCGTACGGACCCTCAAGACGTCCTACCACTAGTTGTACATTTTTAGAAAGCGTTACAAAAAAGTATGCTTCTTACCGCACGAGAACAGATCAATAAGCTAGCCGGAGTGATGTGGTTATTGGAGATTACAGAACGTGATCACCCCCACCCGTGATACATGAGATAAGTCTCAATTTTATTGTATACTCGCCATCATATCGAAACGCATGCTGTTTGAATGCAGGATATCTCTTGCGGTATCGCCATACCACGCGTGTTGACGTAGCGTGACAAATAGTAGCTTCACAAAATATCTACTTACTACAACACAATAAGAACTGTGGCGGGTAGCCATCATACAACACAAGATATTTGACAGATGCCTGAATATCGCTTACGACATTTTCAAGATAAGCTTACTGGTGGTAGGACCTCATGTGAGTCCGCACGGGTAGGTACCACCACCCTGCCTATTTCTGCCGTGAAGCAGTAATGCGTTTCGGCTTGAAGGGTGGGGCAGTCGTTGTAACTATACTGAGACCTTACAACTTTTATCTCAAGGTGGGTGGCGCATTTTCGTTGTAAATGTCTATGGGCTCCAGTAACCACTTAACACCAGGTGGGCTGTGAGCTCGTGCATCCATCTAAGCACAAATAAAAAAATAAAAAAGCTTGCATATATACAAGTTCCGAACAACAATATTCGGACCGTCAGTCTACCGAGCAATATCACCCGCTCGGTGGAAGATCTTACCTTTGTCGTATACCTCTCAAAGAACAACGCCTTAAACTCCGGGAGATATTTCCATTTTATTACAAGAACGCATATTTACCTGACAGACTGTAGGCGTATTATATTTTGAAAGTTAATGTGAGGCGGTGTGCAAAAAAAAACCTCAAATATTTGCCGGTGATCAATCACTCTCCGCAAATACACCAAGTGCGATGCACTGTTTTCGATCGTCATCGGAAATGCCACAGGCTTCACGGATCTTGAGGCGTCCTCATGGCAACACATTGCCGATTCGACACGAAATTATAAATAATATCGTTTATTTTTAAACTTATACATTAGCGCTTATATCTATAATATCGTTTATTTTTAAACTTATACATTAGCGCTTATATCTATAATATCGTTTATTTTTAAACTTATACATTAGCGCTTATATCTGCCTTCGGTTGTTTAAAGTTTATTCGAAACTAGCGAACCGCCCTCGCTTCGCTTCGGAAACATTAAATTTTATTATTGATAGCTGAGTCCCGCGATGTAACCCGCGATTATTGTCGTACCGCGGGTGACGCCGCTAGGCGAAGCTAGTCTAAAAAAAGTAGTCTAAGTAATTTTATTTAAAAAAAAATTTTTTTTTGGTAATGAATTCAGCGCTAATCTTATCATAGACTATATTAACTTTTCACTTCGATTCACGGAACTAACTTGTACAATAATCCGAAGAAAAAAATCGGTATGATTTTGGTTAACAAAAATAAATATTGTGATTTATTTTGCGGCTTCTCCAAGTTTCTTTTAAAAGTTGATTTTTATTGAATACTAGCGATCCGCTCTCGCTTCTCTTCGGAAACATTCAATTTTATTATTGAAAGCTGAGTTCGGCGATGTAACGCGCTGTTATTGTTGTACCGCGGGTGACGCCGCGAGGCGAAGCTAGTTTAAAAAAAAGTAGCCTAAGTTACTCCTTATATCATCAGCTACCTATCAGTGAAAGTCCCGTCAAAATCGGTTTAGCCGTTCCAGAGATTAGCCGGAACAAACAGACAGACAGACAGACACAAAAATTGTAAAAAAATTTATTTTGGTGTATGTACCGTATATATGCATATGCATGTAGCAAAAAGCGGTTATTTCAATATTACAAACAGCCCTCCAATTTTATTTATATGTATAGATAATTCTTGATCACGGGCCGGAGAGCTCCTTCTGTATGTGTTCGTATTTGTTTAGCTTAAGGTGGGAAGCGCGCGAGTAATGTAAACGCAAACATCGGCAATGTCATTGACAGTGTAAATAAAATATTGACGTATGAGAATTCACGTCAAGCACCTAAAGCGACTTGCAGAAAAACTGTGGTGGAAAACAGAAATGCCTTATCTAATACAGGGTGTTTAATTTTCTTTTTCTCGATAACCCTAAAGCTATCGGACAAATTCAGGAGAACTGTTTTTCTCTCTGCTTATTTATAACTATACTGAAACCTTAAAACTTATATCTCAAGGTGGGTGGCGCATTTACGTTGTAGATGTCTATTGGCTCCAGTAACCACTTAACACCAGGTGGGCTGTAAGCTCGTCCACCCAGCCAAGCAACAAAAATAAAAAAATTAGAAACAAACTTCAATAAAATTAATAATGTGGCTGTCACGGGCAGTGTAAATCCCCATTCTAATTGAAATTGATGACCACATATAAAACACACAAAGTCGAACATAAAACCTCTTTTTTTAAGTCGGTTAATAACTCTAGTACTCACTGGTCATGGTCGTCGAGCAGCCGCCGGTCCACGTACTGCCTGGTGGGTGGCGCCAGCAGACGCTGCGTATCCGGCGCGCAGGCCCGGGCGAAAGCTGCCGCTGCTTCGGCCGCCGCGTCCTCATCGTACAGCGACGCGTCGTCCTCGGCTGAGCAAAACATATAAGCGTCACTCGAAAGCTATAAACACTGAAAAGGCGGCTCGACATGAGAACCCTCTTGTCATGGCCGCTGGTAACTACATACCCGATCCTGTAAAACGAATGGTAAACAGACGACGTCGCCCAAAACACGTCATTACGGATCTTCCCGATCCATTAACGGTGCTTTTAGGTACCACAAGCACCGGTCACCGTCCTCGCCGAACCCGTCGCTTGCGGCGAAGGGCTCGACGAGTAAATTAACCCTCAGGCACAGCCCACTGAGTTTCTTGCCGGATCTTCTGTGGGTCGCGTTTCCGATCCGGTGGTAGATTCTGCGAAGCACGGCTCTTGCTAGGGTTCGTGTTAGCAACGTCGTCGGGTTTGAGTCCCGTGAGCTCACCTAATAGTTAAGGTTACGCTCAAATAGTCTCTCAAGGCTCTCAGCTTAGGTAGAAAAAAAAGAGCAAGCAATGTATTATAAAAAAAATTTACAATTGAATTTTTAGAATGTAAATGTAGGGACTACAAAATTAAATGTCCCCATAGCAACTAATAATAATATGTATGTGTTGACGATAATTATATTGCAGTGATGCTACGTCAGTCTCGGGATTGTGGGGCTGTCAATAGCACCGTTAGGTTGTAATCTCAATATACGTTAGTCACTTAACTGAACACGTGTCTAATAATAATAAAAAAATAAAAAATCCTTGCCCGATATAGAGACTCAACATAAACTAGCTTGATGTGGTAATTAAGATATAAATTGTGTGTATTTTATATTTTAATTATGTTATAATCGAAGCTTCGGCAATAATGTAATGACAATAAAATATACGGGATTTTAATCGGTAAATGTAGTTTTGATTATGTTTACGAAACGCAATTTCTGAAGGAAATACTAGATATATATTTAGAGGTGAAACACTGTTTGGTATAAGCGACATTTATCTTTGTAATTAAAGGTGCGTTTTATTTGGTATTAGCATCAACAGTTCGATGTTTTTAATTGAACTTCAATCAAGTTTAATCCATTCGAATAGCTGAAGATTTTTGTATGTTATGTAATTTTTTCCAAATTTTAAACTTTAATAATAATATGCTCTCCTGTAAAGTTGCGAAAGTGTCGCTTAAACCACCAATAGCTTTTCACCCGTCGATATATAGCTTTATGTGGTCTTTAAAAAAGTTTACAGATGAATGAATGGCTTCTTTTTATTCTCGTCTGTCCAAAAATGGTCAACACTTCTAAATGTACAAACGGATTTGGACGTAAGATGATATCGTCAGAATCCATCATCCAGAGTCATAGTTGGTTATTATTTTAAATTTTGGTTCATTTTAGCTCAGTTTCTGCTTTTTGTTTATTAAGTTGAAAAATATTATAATCTCATTTTTTACGCTTACACATGTGGGTAAATTGTTGATCGGATGATTTATAGTGTGATTTAGAAATACTTTTTAAATGCAATAAAAGATTTCTTGGTCTTTTCCTTTTGATTGCCAAATTCAGATTTGGCATTTGTTTACGACAGACCTATGCTGATAGCCTTGAGAGGCTATTTAAGCATCTCCCTTGACCTTACGGAGCTCAAGCCGGGTGTGTTGCTAACACTGACCCTAGCAAGAGCAGTGCTTCGCAGAATCTACCACCGGATCTCAAACGCGATCCACTGAGAAGATCCAGCGAAAATCTCAGTGGGCTGTGTCTATGGGTTAATTTACTCGTCGAGCCCTTCGTCACAAGCTACGTGTTCGGCGAGGATGGTAACCAGTGCTGACGTCAACCCTCCTCGGGTTATATCTCTAAAATACCATCGCAACGTGCTTGTAGGGAGGGATTTTTCTGTTTCTTCTTTTGTTATTTCTTTAACTTTATCCGTTTTTGGTTTCATGATTTGTATTTTATTATTATAAATATTTATACTAAATTTTAGACTTGCTTACTAGACTACTAAAATATACCTAAAAATATTTTAGTTTTACCGCATTTTCATAATAATCTCGAATAATAGGTATGCAGAAACAAACACTTACGAACATTAATACCAATGCCAATTCAGTTGAATATACTTAATAAAATAAAACTGTCTTCTACACAGACATTCCAGACTTTAATTTTCTTTGTCCTGAGCTGATAACAAACAGACATAAAACCGAATACTGGTGAATTTTAAATAATCTGCATTGCGGAATTCTTATCATTTTATAAATACGTTCCGACCATACGTACTTGTACATACGTTGTCATCAGTAATGTGTGTCATCATTTATTTATCACTCATAACTAAACGCGAGAATCATTGTGTACTAACCGAAAATCTTTTAAGCGAACGAACACGAATGGAGCATCTCGATATAGCGACACGTGCATTTTTTTAAATTTTTTGTTGCTTATGTGGGTGGACGAGCTCACAGCCCACCTGGTGTTAAGTGGTTACTGGAGCCCATAGACATCTACCACGTAAATGCGCCACCCACCTTGAGATATAAGTTCTAAGATATCAGTATAGTTACAACGGCTGCCCCACCCTTCAAACCGAAACGCATTACTGCTTCATGGCAGAAATAGGCAGGATGGTGGTCCATACCCGCGCGGACTCATAAGAGGTCCTACTACCATTAATAAAGTTTAAAGTTAGTAAAGAAAGTAAAATGACTTTTGCTACGTTTGCATTGTGTCTACAATAGCACCCTTACGTCTCATCTCGTGAGTTTTGTAAAAAGTGACTATTAAGGGATTGGCCAGCATCATTTTCTTATTGTGTGTGTTACCAATCAGCATTTACTAGTGGTGGGGCGATAGATACCACCATTCCGTCGTGGGCGGTGACATTTATGTTGTGATGCTTGCTGGTCTCCAATATTACTCGCTGCCAAGTAGTTATTAGAGTCCTTGAACACCAAAATACCACAAAGGTAAAGCCACCATCAACGTCAAGGTCGAGTTTTTAAGTATTTTACGTATTTTATAACGAGTTTCCCTACCTCCAAACCGGAAGCATTATCATTAGCATTACCATTAAGAAGAATAGTTTAGATTCTCACCACCGGCTAAAGGTCCGCTACCATAGTGTTCTGTTACCTAATGTCAACCATTTGCTGCAAGAAATCTTTTGGTAAGTAAATACTGTCAACTTACGGTCGTATTCGAATCCTTCGTTCAACATGTTATCTTTGACGTTTGACGCACACTGACAATCAAAATGGCGGATTCGGCGGGAAAACAACTGTCAGTTTAGCTTTTCAAGAAACCGTTCTCATTAAATTTCCACTGTTTCAATCACGATAAACTGTAGTTATGTTATACCACATTTTTTCACGTTTAGATAATGGCAAATAATCCTCAGTGTACATACTTAGAACTAAACAAATATATTATTCAATTAAGCCACGAGTAGGTCTTGTCCGGTCCGGTTACTAAGCCAACAGTTTATTCACAGAACTCTAATGATCTAATAATTTATTTAATTAGTATTAAAATGAAGAAAGAACAATCGTGTTTTAAATTGTAACAAAAAAGACTAACACTGTCTCTAAGTAGGTCATGTTAATTAGATGCTGTAAATTTCTTCTTGCGTTTACACATCTGCTGTCATCGTAGATTACAATGGTTTTAAAAATATGCACTTTTTAAATGTAGATATGGAACATAACATTGGCTGCGTTAGTCTGTGATAGAGCATGATCCACCATCAGCTTTCTAGAAAACAGCAAAGCTTTTACCCTCCAAAAACAGCCTTTCTTATTCATCACTATAAATTTTCAATGACAAATTGCAAGTGACCTGCACTAAATTTGACCTTCGACGTTTTCAAAACGCGAATCCACATTGTTCGGGATCATCCATCATTTTAACACTACACCAATAACGCCTTAAAATTTCCTCTATATAAATACAAAATCCATGAAAACCAGTCACTAAAAGTCACGTTCGCGTTTGTTTGAAATTTAGTTTTATAACGACTAATATGTACGCCTATCTCACTATTATTTTTTCTGTGTGTTCAAGCTGAGCGTTCTAGGTTAAATGCGATCCTTATTGCCGAAAAAAAACCAGATAGCACGCGCGTGTTTATAAATGCATGTGTGTTTAATGCGGGGGGCGGTACCTGTCGGGTTTTGTCATGATTTTAATGTTTTATTTGTGGCATTCTAATTACTGGACATAGAGAGAGTGCGCGCGCCTATGAATATTTAGGTTGCGCAGCTTGTATCTCTCAGTGAGCTGTCTCAGTTAAGTTCATCCAAAATATGACTAGTTGAAGTCGCCGTGGCCTAAAAGATAAGACGCCCGATGCATTCGTATCTAGCGATGCAACGGTGTTTAAATTCCTCAGGCAATTACCAATTTTTCTAATGAAATACGTGAACTTAAACTTACTTAACAAATGTTCACGATTGACTTCCACAATCCACGGTGAAGGAATAATATCGTGTAATAAAAATCAAACCCGAAAAATTATAATTTGGGTGGTGGTAAAACGTCTTGTGAGTCCACAAGGGTAGGGACCCTGCCTATTTCTGCCGTGAAGCAGCAATGCGTTTCGTTTGAAAGGTGAGGCAGCCGTTGTAATTATACTGAGACCTTATAACTCTTGTCTTAAGGTGAGTTATATTGTAGATCTGGGACGCCTCCCTGGGACCTGGAAGCGGAGGCGCTCGCTGCGAATTACGCGTGGCGATGCGATCTCCACTCCAGGGGGGAGCCGCGTCCCGGCGCGGCGGAAGTTCGAGCGCGGAAGCTTCAATCTCGGCGTGCCGTGCTCGAGGCGTGGTCTCGCCGCCTGACGGACCCCGCCTACGGGCGACAGACCGTCGAGGCGATTCGCCCGGTCCTCTCGGACTGGGGACGGTCCTCGACCGAGGACGTCTCACCTTCCGAGCGACGCAGGTGCTCACGGGATACGGCTGTTTCGGTCGCTACCTGCACCTCGTCGCCCGGAGGGAGCCGACGCCGAAGTGCCACCACTGCAGTGGCTGCAACGAGACAGCGGAGCACACGCTCGCGTACTGCCCCGTTTTCGCGGAGCAGCGCCGCGTCCTCGTTGCAAAAATAGGACCGGATTTGTCGCTTCCGACCGTCCTGGCTACGATGCTCGGCAGCGACGATTCCTGGCAGGCGATGCTCGACTTCTGCGAGTCTACCATCTCGCAGAACGAGGCGGCGGAACGGGAGAGGGAGAGCTCTTCTTCCCTCTCGGCGCCGTGCCCCCGCCACCGAGCCGGGTGTCTGAGGAGAGCGTTTGTCCAGCTCGGGCCCCTATGAGGAGGCAGTCTCCTCCCTGAGTGATGGTCATGGGGCGACCTAAGGGGGTTGAGGCTGCGCCGAACGCTACCGTCACTCTAGCGCGCTGGCACCAGGGGGACGGGACGGCGCGTCGGCGGCTGCGGACTGTGATGCGGTCCGCGTTTTCGTCGTTGCTGTCGTCGCCGAACATACTGTGGAAAAGCAACCCGGTCGGCGGTGTATCGCGTTCCGACCTGGCAGGCTGGTTCTGGCCCAGCGAGGTATGCCGGACACCAGCGGCATCGCCCGGGCGGCCTGGTAAAGTAGGGCCGCCGTACCGCGAAGACCGACGTCGTTGATCGTCGACTATCGCCTCGACGACCCGTCGATCGGGCGTCCTCAGGGTGGCGCCGCGTGTCTGGTTTGTAGTGTTGACCGCAGGAACCCCCCTACTCTGACCGGGTTTTGACCCCAGACGGAGATCGGACGTCGGATGTAAGAGTGCAGGGGAGTCGTTTAGTGGGTGGGCCCGCGGTCTGCTCTCAACACCTGCAGATCGTTGAGTCTCACATACCCCGCGCGCCCCCTAGGCGCGGGGACCTCGTAGGAGGTTCGGCCCCCGGCCCGAAAAAAAGAAGAAAAAAAGTTATATTGTAGATGTCTTTGAGCTCCGGTAACCAGTTAACACCAGGTGGGCTGTGAGCTCGTCTACCCATCTAATCAATGAAAAAAGTGTCCTTTGCAACGTATAACTGACTCCGATTGCATTCAATTAATTATAACTCACAATTATTTTAATTAAAATGGAAGTTTGGACCCATACTAAAGCCACATTAATGCAATTCAGATTTTTAGGAGAATGTTGATACTTCAACATAGGGGCAGCGATAATATTATCTTATTACACACACCACATCTTACCACACCCTGTATTCATTTCTCTAGAGTAGTATTAATATGTCCCTTTAGTATACACATAATAAGACTGAAAATGCTATTTCGATATTGTGTTTTCAATATTTACGTAACGTGAATTTATTTGCATTCGAAAGAAAAAACAATTGTGCTAATCTAATTTCTCGATTTCAATCAAATAAAAAATAAAAAAATCACACGGTCGCTTTAATGAATAAATTCATATCTTAATTTTAAATTAATCACATAAGTTCATTTATTTAGGGTAGGCACGTCACAGCCTTTGTGTTCGATGACCATGGCTGCGTCAATCGTCAGTATTCATTGAGGTGGATGTTTGAGTGTTTTGAATACTTTCACACGAATGTTACTTAAAGATATTATCGTCAGCGTACCTTTAGGTTTTTCCTTTAGCTCGATGTCAACTTTAACTGGCACAACATCCATTGCGTAGCGAGTGAACAGAACACGGACACGACACTACGAAGTCGATCGATACAACTGATGCGTCAATATCCGATAACGACATTTATATTCGGTTTTATCTGAAGATAATTCGGAATGGGATGGTCGTGATAACAGCGTTAGCGTCCCCGTTCTGTGGTAATTAGTTCTAAGTGTGCGTAATTAGTTTTTGTGATTTTTTCTTGTTCTACTTTTTTTTTTATTGCTCTTGCAGGCAGACGAGCGTACAGCGCACCTGATAGTGAGTGGTTACCGTCGCCCATGGACTTCAGCAATGCCAGGGGCAGAGCCAAGCCGCTGCCTACCGCTTAATACTCTCCACAAGCCTCTTTTAAAGAAGGACATGTCAAAGCGCTCAGGAAACACATCTACTGCGAATCGTTCGTGCGTTCTGAATTGGAAGGTGATGCGCTTCTGCAGTATAGTTGATAAATCAACTGTGAATATATCAAGTTGGGCGATGGAATTAACTTTGTCTTTAGCAAAAGGCGAACCGAAAATCGTCCGGATTTAAAACGCCCGTAACATTGAAAAAAATATTACGGATAATATTTTCTTTTCTAAATATTCGGTAGTAGGCGACAATGAAACCTAAGTTTAACATTGAACGCCACGTAGCTTATACAGTAAATGTATTAAGAAATAAAAAAACTTGGTACAGCAAAGAAGCCAACGGCCAAAATAAGAAGAAAGGCTGTATTTATTATCGTTATAAAGCTTAGCACAACTCTGCATTCAAATCAAAGAACTAAGTCTCGGGTTTGCAAACTATATAATGAGTTTCCAAACAAAATGTTTAAAAATCTAAGATTTTAATTTTTTTTTCATTTTCTTCATAAGCACGTTTAAAAACTGTAAAGGGTTCGTAGCGTCAGAATTTATGTAATAAAAATAAAAACCGTAAAAATAGTTTTAATTATGTTGACGAGACGTGAAACCCAAAGACAATAAATATTATTGCAATAAAACACCCTACCAAAATACTTATATTAAGTTGTCCAGAAGCCGGATGTACCTTAATTCCTCCGAGAGCGCATAAATCAGGTGACGTCATTTGTGCGTCATCTGATTTTTATCGTTACATTTAGAGTAAAGCAAAATTAGTCAAAACAATATTTTTCGATAATTTTTATTATTTACCGTATCCGAAATTATCGCTCTAAATTAGAGCAATTATTATCAGTTAAAGATAACAATCTATGTAAGTTTTTTTTATTGCCGTGTAGGCAGACGAGCATACAGCCCACCTGATGGTGAAAGGTTACCGTCGCCCATGGTCGTCAGCAATGCCAGGGTCAGAGCCAAGCCACTGTCTACCGTAATCTCTTATAGTTTGTGATTGTAAAGGATATCAGAACTAAGAGAAAATTGAATACATATAATGCATTTGTTTTGAAGGTATTCAATTTAAATACCAAAAAACATGTTAGAAAATATGGGCTTAATTGAATTCCCTTGAATACTAATAGTATTTTAGGTGGTCCACTAGTTCATTAAGTAATGTTTTTGGATTTTAAATACCTCTAACTTGAACAGGCCCGTGGTAATTGGTTTTGATTATTAATGTACTCAACATAACATTAAATAGATCGTTTATAATTACGCAATATTCTAAGTTCAAAATTATAATTTACCAAACCCGCAAAATTATAATTTGCGTAATCACTGGTGGTAGGACCTCTTGCGAGTCCGCACGCGTAGGTACCACCACCCCGCCTATTTCCGCCGTGAAGCGTTTCGGTTCGAAGGGTGGGGTAGCCGTTGTAACTATACTGAGACCTTAGAACTTATATCTCGAGGTGGGTGGCGCATTTACGTTGTAGATGTCTATGGACTCCAGTAACCACTTAACACTAGGTGGGCTGTGAGCAATAAAAGGTGGTCAATAAAAAAAAAAAGTTCGATTAAAAAAAAATGCACTCAAGAATCGTATACAAGTTTTGTTATTCAATCTGTGATATAGTTGAAAAGAATCTTCAATCATATCAGTAGTATCCGTATCAGTAGTGTGAATCATGATTTTATTTGTTATTTTAGTAGAAATCAATCAGAATTGGATTGGTCTCACGATTATAGCTTAATATAACCCGATTTTATGACACTACGGAGCGATCTAACGGTGTTAATCGTAACTATTCAAATCGATTATGAAAACGTTAAATTTCATTTTTGTAGATGGCGCTAGTGAATGTCTCGCCTAAAGTCTTGAACTATTATCACTTTTAAATCTAATACTCATTAGAAGTGAAATTACAATGTGGTACGTTTACGAGTTTAATAACGTCATAATAGTCACAGGAATGTCTTGTTATTTTTTGACCTCCAATGACCTTTTGAATAATTTATATGGGAATCGATTTCTGTAACCGTTGACCATGTCATGTTGCGATTAGGCTCAATGATAACGAGTGAACAAAATAATATGCAAACTTTTTTTATTTTTATTGCTTAGGTGGATGGATGAGCTCACGACGTGCCCATAGACAACTGCAACGTAAATGCCGCCACCTACCTTGAGGTCTCGGTATAGTTACGACGGCTGCCTCACCCTTCAAACCGAAACGCATTACTGCTTCACGGCTGAGACAGGCAGGGTGATGGTACCTATCCGTGCGGACTCACAAGACGTCCTACCACCAGTAAACGTAATGTGTGTGTAAGGACTTAAATGTGATGCACCAACGTGTTCTTACAATGTGCGTTCACAGTCCACTGGGACTGGTAATGGATTTACGTCTAGGCTCGTATGGTCCCGGCGTTGGGCGACATGATTTGAGGGGCGGCAAAGTTTTTGAAATGCTACAATTTCAAAATCGAATGTAAGTAACGACACAATCTCTTTTGCAAATGAGTTCATATTAATTTTTATATAAAAAAAATATTGGATCAAAATTAATAAAATTTATTATAGCATTAAGGGCGGTATCAAGCCTAAATCCATCACCAGCTGGGACACGTACCGTGGCGGATGAGAGGGTTAATAATGATCCGAATCCTCCGGTACTGGCGCGGACCCGCCCATATTAGTTCCTAACAAAAGAATTCCCGTACTGTTAAGTCAGCAATCTACGTGCATTATACAAAGGTGCTGAACAAGAAAAATGCGTGAAGTTTTTCGTGCTTTAACCCAATTAATTTTTTTTTTTATGGCTTAGAAGGGTGGACGATCTCACAGCCCACCTGGTGTTAAGTGGTTACTGGAGGTCATAGACATCTACAACGTAAATGCGCCACCCACCTTGAGATATAAGTTCTAAGATCTCAGTATGTTGCCCTGCCCTTCAAACCGAAACGCATTACTGCTTCACGGCAGAAATAGGCAGGGTGGTAGTACCTACTCACGCGGATTCACAAGAGGTCCTACCACCAGTAATTACGGCTGAGCGGCGGAGTTAAATTTCTTTTGTTCCTACCTATTCTATTCAATGGGTAATACTAGATTCCCCGAGCGAGTAGGTGAGCTCACGGGGCTCAAACCGGAGTGTTGCTAACACTGACCCTAACAAGAGCAGTGCTTTGCAGAATCTACCACCGGATCGGAAACGCGATCCACTGAGAAGATCCGGCGAGAAACTCAGTGGGCTGTGTCTATGGGTTAATTTACTTGTCGAACCCTTCGTCGCAACTGACGGATTTGACGAGGACGGTGACCGGTGCTTGGGGTACATAAAAGCACCGTTAATGGATCGGGAGGATCCGAAATGACGTGTTTAGAGCGACATCGACTGTGTGCCATTCAGTCCGCAGGATCGGGTATGTGCGAAATTCAATAGTGAAAACATATCTCCTTTCCGGTGAATTCTGGACTGACTGAATACTGAGCCCGGAGGAAGACCTAATTTGTATCGATAAAAATAAAGTCCTGTCTGCCAAACAATCGTTGTCGGTTCATCTTGTGGGAGGTCTACCCATGCTACGTCTTCCGGTACGTGGTCGCCACTCAAGAACTTTCTGGCCCCAACGGCCATCCGTTCTTCGAGTAATGTGGTAAAACAACTTTACAACTTATATCTCAAGGTGGGTGGCGCATTTACGTAGTAGATGTGTCCACTTAAAATCAGGTGGGCTGTGAGCTCGTCCACACATCTAAGCAATAAAATAAAAAAGGTGTAAGTGTGGTGTTGCGGGCGGTGCGTACGTACCGTCGCGGTGCGGGTGCTCGTGCGGGTTGTGGATGATGCGTATCCGGCGGTCGTGGTGCAGCGGCTCGCCGGCGCGGCCGCCCGCCTCCCGCAGCCGCCAGCGCGCCGCGTCCTGCTCGCGCGCCGACCGCGGGAAGTACAGCGGCGCCACCGCGCCCAGCAGCGACGCGTCCACCGCGCCCGCCGCCACCACCACCAGCTGCGGCTGCGCGTTGCCCTCCAGGTAGCGCCGGATCGTGCCTGCCGACAGATCCTTCAGATGAGCGGCGCCCCGCTCGAACCACTGCGTTCATCTTTTTTTTTAATGGATTTCATGACCTGGTAACTAAGACTTTTAAGTCATGTCTTATTTTAGTTTTTATTCTTATTTTTATGAAAAATGATAATATGGAGTGAAATTAAATTAAATGAAGATGATTAATTTGAGATATTAATCAACTGGAATGAAACTAAAGGAAAAAAAAACATGTGTGCAATTCACACGTGGTAGAAGTGAAACCTTCCAAAATTAAAATACAATTATCCTAAACGTCTTAAGTATATGTAAAATTTTGTCATTAGTAAATAATTGTAAGGTAGCGCCCTCTGTGAATTGATATTTTAATTTCACGTATAATCCTGAATTAAGATTCACTACAAGAGCTTTCATACACACGTTAGTATTAAAAAATCTCACAGGTGGCGCTGTATTAAATAGTATGTATATTTCTGTCTCATTCTTTGCTGGCTTCATCCTACACATTTTTGTATTTGAGTCTCTTACCTGTCGTTTTTTTCGTTGCATCCGGTTTGAAATCACAACGATTCTAAAGAAGTTTTCACTTCAATAGATGATATTGGATGAAAAATAATATCAGTAAAATGGTGGTCATTTACTGAGATTTATTCATTGGACTTTTTGGAGGATCCCGAGAAGTTACGTCCAGCGGCTTCGTTTAATTTTCCCACATTTGTGCACTTTCAGAGATATTAAACTGTTGATCTTAGTTACCAGGTCATAAAATCTATTAAATTTTTTTTTATCGATGAACAACTTCTACGGAATCAGGAGGGAACTATAAGCGTAGTGCAGTGGTACGTACGTAGCGCGACGTGCGCGGCGACGTCCGGCGGGAAGTTGCGGCGCTGCGTGTTGAGCACGCACAGCGCCAGCGAGCGCGCGCCCAGCGAGCCCGCCGCGTGCAGCACGTTCCTGGACAACGGACGCAAATATACATAATATTACCTGAATGAATGAACCTCGTGCGGGCCGAGGCAGATAAAAAGACGAAATATTTGGACCTGGAGCACGAGGTGACAGACATGTGGAGGGTGGTATCTACAGAAATAATCCCGGTAATTGTATCGGTGAATAGTTTGGTCCCTAAAAGCCTCTCAAAACATCTCGAGAGGCCCAAATGTAAAAAGCAGTCTTTCTCGAAAATGCACGTATAGTTCGCCGGTTTCTCTCCCAATAGTCCCTAACGCTCCGGCCGATTGTTGCCCACCTCGCCAGAGTGTCCTGCCGTCTTCCCTGGCGAGACAGTGTTTAATACATATAATAATAATAACTAGCTGTACCCGTTCGCTTCGCTGACCATTTAAGATTAACATTGTTATTTTTCACCCCCACAAAGATTCTCATCATTAACGCCCCCGCAACTGGTGTAGGAAGTCCAACACTCATATAAATATTAGCCTATCCATTAAATACATGCATTTTCTACACGGATACCAAGTTTCAAGTCAATCGGATGCATGGTTCATGAGTTATAACGGAACATCCGTAAAAACCACTGTAGATTTATATATTATTATAGATAATAAATAATAACAATAATAATAAATATTCAACAATCACGCCACATTAAATGGTCCCGTGATAAGTTCGTAAAGAACTTGTGTTACAGGTACCAGATAACGGAAATAAATGTAAGATTTTATTATACACATAATATACATATACAAACGAGCATATGATCCACCTAATGGTGAGTGGTTACCATCGTCCATGGACTTCAGCAATGCCAGGGGCAGAGCCAAGCCACTGTCTACCGTTCTTTTTAAATACCATAGCGAGTGGGTTTCGAGAACATACCACCTAAAGCAAACTGTTGTTGGTTAATTTGACGGCACGTTGCGGTGTTTCACATTAATACAAGTCATTCTAAATAATGTAACGAAAATTTAGGAAAAAAAAAAAAAAAACAAATCCCAAGCGTATAATCAGTACGGGCTCAGAAACAGTTTGGAGTTTCATTGAGTATTGAACAACGCACGTACTTGTAGCAGTTGTGCAGCGAGCTCTCGGCCGCGGTGTGGTACTTCAACACGTACTTCGGGCAGACCGTGTGGATGACGTGCCGGCACTGGAGACCGAACCCCGGCGTCACCACCACCTCGCCGGTGCGGCACTCTGGAAACACACATCTTCAGTTAGGATACGTGACTAGCTCATATCGGCTCATAGACATCCACTGCTGGATCACCTTTCAAGAATTTAACGTATCTAGACATTATATAATTTTACTGGTGGTAGGATCTCTTGTGAGTCCACACGGGTAGATACCACCACCCTGCCTATTTCTGCCATGCAGCAGTAATGCGTTTCGGTTCAAAGGGCGGGGCAGCCGTTGTAACTATACTTGAGACCTTAGAACTTATATCTCAAGGTGGGTGGCGCATTCGCGTCGTAGATGTCTATGGGCTCCAATAACCACTTAACACCAGGTGGGCTGTGAGCTCGTCCAGACATCTAAGATATAAAAAAATTATAAAAAAAATTGCATACCATGTGCCCGGAGTATGATCTCCTCTTTCAGATCCGGACCAGCCACTTGCATGATGCGGTCGCTGACTTCATTGCTCTCCGTCAGCGTCTCGTCCGTGGTGTTGGTAATTGCGTCCACTCTCAAGCTTGTTATGTCGCCTTGCCTGGAATCGAGAAAGGGCATATATTTAGACCATCCCAATAAAAGTACTTTTATTTTTACTGGTGGTAAAGTTAATATTACTGGTGGTAGTATTATTACTGGTAGTAGGACCCCTTGTGAGTCCGCGCAGGTAGGTACCACCACCCTGCCTATTTCTGCCGTGAAGCAGTAATGCGTTTCGATTTGAAGGGTGGGACAGCCGTTGTAACTATACTGAGACCTTAGAACTTATTATATCTCAAAGTGGGTGGCGCATTTACGTTGTAAATGTCTATGGGCTCCAGTAACCACTTAACACCAGGTGGGCTATGAGCTCGTCCACCCATCTAAACAATAAAAAAAATACAAACTCGAAACCGAATTGTTGATGAAGAAAAAGTTGCAGCACCCTTTAATGTATAGAAAATCTGGTAGGAATTGAAATCTGTCACACTTTATAGATGTTATCTTACAGTGAACTTCTTCGAGTTCGACTCGGCGTTGCGTGGCAGAATGGTCATTCAAAAGAATATGTGTGATATATCAGGGCTGATTTATTAGTTGATCACTCTTTAAGCGATTAATGGTACAACTTGGACTAATTTATAGCAGACAGTCATAAAAGGCATTATCATCAAAAGCTCCCACTCGACGCCAAGTGGACAATGGTTCCTCCCGTTGGCGTGCCACTGGGCTTCTACTCATCCAGTTCTTGCAGGCTGCTTTCGATGTGGCCATGTCCATATTTACATACTACCCCTCAAGGATTAGTCATTGCACTAAAACGGGATTAGGTAGTGACCTGCTTTAGGTCATTGTGCAGTGAGAGTATCGCGGGAGTGGATAACATTAACAAGAGACATGGAAGAGCTTCTGTCTTTCTTTTTTTTCCTTCCTATGCTGATAGCCTTGAGAGGCTATTTCAGCTTCACCCTAACGTGTGTAGGTGAGCTCACGGGGCTCAAACCTGAATGTTGCTAGCAAGAGCAGTGCTTCGCAGTATCTACCACCGGATCGGAAACGCGACCCACTGAGAAGATCCGGCGAGAAACTCAGTGGGCTGTGTCTATGGGAGTTTCTGTCCAAGCGATAAACAGATTTGCATTCCTCACTCAGATTTTGGGCGGTTAAGCTGGTGTGCTAGAGCTTTACTGACCATATCGCGAGGCGGTCGTTGATCGCGTCGTCGTGCAGGAACACAGGCTGGGCGTGCAGCGGGGTGCAGTTGGAGTAGTCGGCGGGGGGAGGGGCCACCGTCTGCGACCAGCGCGGCACCGACCAGCACTCGCCCGGCGCGCGCATCCCGCACACCGAACTATCTGGAAATATTAAAGTATTAATTTACACGAGGATCAAATAAGTAAAAACGCATCATTTAACGGAAACACATTTTTTTTTATTGCTTAGATGGGTGGACGAGCTCACAGCCCACTTGGTGTTAAATAGTTATCGGAACACAAAGACATCTACAACGTATGTGCACCACCCACCTTAAGATATAAGTTCTAAGGTTTCAAGTATAGTTACAACGGCTGTCCCACCCTTCGAACCGAAACGCATTACTGCTTCACGGCAGAAATAGGCAGGGTGGTGGTACCTACCCGCGCGGACTCACTAGAGGTCCTACCACCAGTAATTACGCAAATTAAAATTTGCGGTTTGATTTTTATTACACGATGTTATTCCTTCACCGTGGAAGTCAATAGTGAACAGTTTGTTGAGTACGCATTTCATTAAAAAACTTGGTACCCAATATAATTGGATTTAAATAAATTAAAATGAGGTTATACTTATTCCAACGCGAACTTATTTTTTGAGACTGATAGAATATTACTTTTTTCATCAACAACTATTTATACGCAATTGCTCAGACAGTATAAGATTTTCTATTACAGATGTCAATAGTTGGTTTTTGTTTTCTTTCTACATGTGGAGAACACAGACACCGCCAGGCGCATATATAGGTTATTTTTTTTTTTTATGAAGGAATGATTACTGGTGTACCGAAGCCTTTCTAGTTTCACCAGGACAGGTGGGCGAGCAAAGGCTCAGCCAGGAGGGATGAGATTTTGCTAACAGCTGCTCGAGCGCATCCAAAGAAAATCTAATAACTCAAGAGCAGCTGCTTCGCGAATGAATCTACTACCAGATCAGAATCGCGACCCGCTGAGAAGATCCGGCGAGAAACTCAGCGGGCTGATGTTTTGGTTAGGTTGCACGTGGAGCCCTTTGCCGAGTTCAACGAGTACGTTTACCGGGGTCACCTAAGTCTGCTTCTAGTGTAAGAGCTGAAGGCTTCTAGTGCTGAGATTAATGGATCTGATGGATCCGTAAGGACTACTTATAGACAACACAAAGTACAATACCGCTATACATCTTGATCGTCCGTGGTCAAGGAAACCATAAAAAAGTCGAAATGTCGGAATTAATAAATAGTACTTTTAATTTTGGCGTAATGGTGACCGTGATGTTTGTTTAATTAACCTGTCAAATAATAAAGGAAGGTTGCACAGGTAACAAGCAAACTGAACTCTCTATAGACACAGCTCATTGAGTTTCTCGCCGGATCTTCTTAGTGGGTCGCGATTTCAATCTTATGGTAGATTCTGTGAAGCACTACCCTTGCTAGGGCTAGTGTTAGCAAATTCTTTCAGGTTGAGCCCGTAAGCTCACCTATCCATCCGCACGTAGCTGGAGTAGCTTCTTAGGCTACCAGCGAATAGGTAGGAAAAAAACGAGTATAATCTCTATATATAAAAATGAATTGCTGTTCGTTAGTCTCGTTAAAACTCGGGAACAGCTGGACCGATTTGGCTAATTTTGGTCTTGAATTATTCGTGGAAGTCCAGGGAAGGTTTAAAAGGTGAGAAAATATAAAAAAAGCTCGGAATGATATAAAAATAACAATTTTGTTTTCCCTTTGTTGTGTCCCCCGTCGGACGGATTCCTTTTGTTTGTTTTAAGTTTATTTTATACAGTTTAGGTCTTTTATTTATCGATTGAGGCACTACGAAGTCTGCCGGGTCAGCTAGTACTATATATATAATATTGATTAAAGGATCGTGGTTGGAGAATTGGCGACCACTGAAGATTTCCATTTCCGACACAACTTGCATATATGATAGAAGTTGAGGATGTGAAGGACATTTTGCAAAAGCTGATCTAGAGGCAGTAACGCAACAACTTAATAATTTGTTATTGATGAATTATCCATGTTTAAAATCTTAAAGATGATGTAAGGAAACGGTTCTTGCAGAAACGAAATAATAAATATATTTATGTAAAAATTATTTGTTACAATGATTGTAATTTGTTCACTTGCAATAGAGTTTATAAAAGATTTGTAGTTATTCTGTCCCATTGTTTTGCAATTGTGCGGTTGAATTGACAATAATGAAAATGTGAAAAGTTTCGAAACAACAGGCAGGATATTTCGCAATGCACTACCACTACCAATCATATTATCCGATGAACAATGCTAATGATTTATAATAGCGTTTCAGTATTCAATGATCCGGTCATCGTCGAACCCGTCACCTGCGACGAAGGGCTCGGCAACTAAACTAAACCACTAAAAAAAGCAGCAATTAGTAATTAGCAAATTCTAAACGTGCTTTTTAATTACACTTAACGCAAAAGCTTACTAGAAAAGATAGTATACTAATACGTTTTAGTGGTTTTCACTAACTCATTTTCTCCAACCAGCACCATTATATTCGTACAGAAAAATGTATGTACTACGAGCCCACTGAGTTTCTCGCAGGATCTTCTCAGTGGGGCGCGTTTCCGATTCGGTGGTAGATTATGCGAAGCACTGCTCTTGTTAGGGCCAGTGTTAGCAACTTCGACAGGTTTGAGCCCCGTGAGCTCACCTATTCGTCTGGTAAAGCTAATCTAGCCTCTTAACGCTATCAGCATAGGTAGGAACAAAAAAAATCCAATGATTGATCCAAATCATCCAGATGAGTGAAACTGTCCAACTTTATATGTATATTTCACACAATTAATATTGTTTTTAATGTATTAATTACCTGTTTACTTTGATATTGCCACTACTGATGAGGCGTTCATTAATTCTTTCGTAGCTATTTCGATACTCGATAAATTCGATAATCAAAAGTACACAAGTAATTTTCAATCTCGCAAGCTTCACTGTCAATTTTAATTTAGCATTTATTTATTCACTCTGACCTTTGTTTGTTTATAAATAAGGTTGACATTTAAGGTCATTACACAATGCACGAGTTCGTCTACATTTAAGCTACATTAATTATTTACAGTACGGCGCGTTGGAGTTCTCTTCGCAACCCTGCAAACCTGAGATACAGAAATGAGAGTGGTACCTGTCAACTGAATATTGTATTTCATTCGGAACCTTACCTAACCTTACTGCAGGGAATGAATAATATGTCAGATGGTGGGCGGACGTGGTCTGTGGGTTTTTGTTTACGAAGAGTGTCGTTTAGAACAATCAGAACCGCGGATTAGGACTCTAAAACCCTGCGTAAATTGTTTAAAGATTATTTGTTTTTAAAATGATTCAAGCTTTAGTCCAAAAAACGAGGCTTGTGGAGAGTATTAAGCGGTAGGCAGCGGCTTGGCTCTTCCCCTGGCATTGCTGAAGTCCATGGGCGACGGTAACCACTCACCATCCGGTGGGCCGTATGCTCGTCTGCCTACAGGGGCAATAAAAAAAAGAAAAGTGTAAGGGACATAAAGTATGGATTAGGATTTAATTAATCTTTCGTTATTATTGTTATTATCATTGTTAAGAGTGTAAAGGGCTCGAGCGCCTGTCAGCTCGGCGGGGCCTCTGAGACGGATTTGGGGGAATGATGGTTCAGGTTTACTCATATTCTATAATAATTTGTACTAAAGTTCCATGATTCTTACCGCCTAAAGATAGAATTCTTTTTGTGGTTACGAACAGACCGTATTATCGGTTGTACACTATATTTAAATCATTGCCAAACCAAAGGCCACGGCACGATAAATCGAGCTATTTCGAACTTTATTCTCTATTCAATCGATCATAGAGACAATTCTTAAATTTTACTCGATACTTTAAAACGATAATGACAATTTCCTTTTGTTGTTACAACATTCCAAAGACATTCTTCTATACTAGTGTATAAATGATCCAAGCTTTTTGGTCTGTCTTTTGGATAGCGCTTTTAAATGTTTTAAAGTGGATGTAGAACTAATAAGTGTTTTCTTCTGTGTATGATAAAGAGTGAAAAACGGAGAAAGGAGTTCATCACAGTTATTCTACAATTAGTAATATGGGTAAATTATATTCCGTATCAGATTTTGACCCATTTTGCACGTAACAACCGGCCAATTTCCATAATTAAATACCAAATCCAGTCAAAATCGAACGTAATTTGGAACCATTCATTATTTTAATTGAGCATTCAAAATCGTTCCTTAGTTCGTTCATTCATGAACACAATTGACCTACTTACCCACCATAGTAAGAACTAGGGAAACAAGTTTTGTAGGAATTTAAAACCCAGCGGGAAGAGCGAATCGATCTTTATTGCTCGGTGTTAAGGCTGACAATTTATTGACGTAGTGAAATCGAAAAGCAATCGAGTTTGACACAGTGAGGTAACTGGGGCACGGTTTCCTGATTCCCGTGACGTCAGCAAGTGCAATGAAGCCGTCTCTCTCTAGCCTGTGCGTTTAGAGAAGGACGACGAATCCATTGAGGAATACGTAATTTTTTACTGAACGTTGAGACCTGAACAATCAGTCTTTGTCTCTTTATTCAATGGGTTGAATGAATAATGCCTGTGTTTTGTTATCTGCATGGATATTTGCATTTTCAATTCGTCAATAACGATGAATAATAGTTCACCGACAGCCTGAATGAAACAAACATAACTTGTACTATCTAAACAAAGATTACAAAAATATAATTGGTCCAATATTTTAAATTTATGCTTTATTTCTTTATTTATGCTATTATTATAAAAAAAACATCGGCACAATAATTCGTGAAACAAATGGGTAAATGATACTAAAATTATGTAGGTATGTTGCGCGCTAAATCTCGATAATATTATGTTAACGAAAATCTCTCATGAATATCTGAAGACTATATTATTAAGAGTAATAAAATTACATTTACAAGAATATGAATTAATCTAATAATAAAAAAAGAAACAATAAGGCCTTTATAATTACAATGCTACTGAACGTAGTTAATGAATTATTCAAAAAAGAAAAACGATGTACCGCGGAAACTTATGTACCTTCGCATTACGATGATAGATATTTGATGAGGTCGTGCCACGAAAATGTTGGAACAGAATAAAAAAAAAAACATGCAAAGACATGAAAATGTCTGACTTATGTAAAGTACCCGCGCATAAATAATTTGTGAAGTAGGGTATGCCGAAGGTCATTTCATGGTAATGTTATATAACCAACAAAGGAAAACATGTTTTATTGTTTTGAAATTTTGTTTGCGTATTTTATTCGAAATTCTGTTATTATATTATGTAATAATTTTGTACATTTTACTTTCAAAGAATGCTACGGTTACAAGCATCGTTACAATTTAAAAATGAAATGACAATATGTATTGCAATAAGTATGTTCTATACGAAATGAGTACAAATAAAGTTATATACAAGAATAAATTACATGAAAAATTAACTTGATTTAAACGAAAATAATTTTTCTCACCGACGATCGTCATTCCCGAACTCACAAAAACTGGGGAAAAAACACCGTTATTTTTTTCGTAAAGCACGACCATTCGCCTCGAAGTGTGGCTGGCATGTGACCCCGAAAGGGAAGGGACACACCCCCAGGAGTTACGTGACGGGCGGGATTGTGTCAGGGGAAGGGTGGTGTGACGTCACGCGGTCGACGACCCTCCCAACTGGGTCAAGAGATCATCGCATCCGTTATCTGGATTCACTTTAATTTTGGCGCCAATTAACTATTCATTTCTCTAATTATTAACATTGAATAAGTATTTTAGCGAATTGATTTTTTGTTTTCAGGCCAAGCAAGCCCAAACGACAATGCGACTGTTTAACGTAATTTGCCTTGGTTGTTAGTGATGTCTTAACTTTTCTGGCATAGTACTAAGAGTGTAGTAGTTCAGACGAGGTTTAAAAAAGGAGAGTCCTAAATAGTAGGCGGCGATTCAGCTGTGTATCTGGCATTGCGGATGTTCACTTATCATTACATGGACCATGTACTAGACTGCTTCCAAAAGGCAATAAAAAAATCACAGTCACAGCGAGCGTCTTAGTAATATTACCGCTATAATATTTTTTTATTTAGACTATGTCGGCTGCTTTAATGTCGATCGACTTTATTATAAATTATCGAATACTCTAAGTAGGGCTTTTTCTAATAAGATTCTAATTGATTGTAGATTTGACAGATAGTAATACACATATCTATGAAAAGATTGGGTTGTCTTATCTCTAATTTCAAATCGATATCGGGAGGTATAGTCGGATTTTTAATTAGACGAAGCCAGCTGACAGTAGCTAATGTCACTTTGTGAAATAATGTTGCTATATTTAAAGTAATAGTGATGCGTTCAGTTCTCGTTCAGTCACATGAATGAACAATGAGTGTGAAGAGTTAATCATTAATTTCAAACTATAAAAGAATATTATTTATATTTTACAATAAAATTGTATTAAAGTGCTCCATATATTACTAGTAGTATGTAACTACAATCAGTTTTTTTTATTTTCATTACCTACCTATAATTGTTATATTTTATACGTCTACAATTTCAACTATATGATGTATTGGAAATAGGACAGTCTTACAAGCTTCCTCGCAATGTTTTTCTTAATGTTTAAAACACTCGGTATTCACTACAGGTAGATACTATAGGAACATAATATTTCGTCGAAAACTCGTTGGTATGTACAAAGCACGCCTAAAATTCGAACCCCGTACCCGATATCGGCAATTCGCCACACCAACTATTCACTAGACAATCGAGGCAATTTCATTAATTCAGGAGTTTTTTCAATCGTTCACTTTGTCACAACACTATTTTTATTTCATCAAAAACTGACAACACAGTAAACGTCAGTTCACTTCGTCTAATAAAAAATCCGACTATAACGATTTGGTTTTGTGTACCTTGAGAAATAATCCCGATTGTCGCTTGACATTTGGCGGAAATGCATTAATTGAACATAACGGATTAAATTTTATTATAACCTCAGCTCTGTAAAAAGGTAAAGAAAGAAAAAACTTCAGAGGTGTCAAGGGACATCCGGATGGAACGAAGTTCCTTTCGATTAATTAGTGAAGGAATTGTATTTTTTTTTTTAAGTTATAATAATAAATTACGGCATTATGAAGAAGAAAAAAACAATACTATGAACTAAATTACTATTGTTGAAACGCTATCTCGAGAAACTGTACTCATTACGCGGACCAATCGGATACGAGCAATGTCACGCGATAAGCGCCTACACGTTAATTGGTCAGAATGACGGATCTAAAAAGTGTCGTGACAACTTTTCGTAAGAATTTTTTCCGTCGCGCGCGGTAAGGAACTTCGTTCCAAAAATAATAATGCTGTGAACGTGATAATTATATTGCCGATGTTAATTTGTGTTGGGGCTAGGATCGATCCGTAGCCGTATCTAGGGAAGTCTAGGGTTGTGTCGTAACATAATGATGAAATTTTATCTTTATACTAGCTTTTGCCCACAACTTCGTCCCCGTGGAATAGTTACTTTAGGATAACGCTAAATTTTACCCGCAGCTTCGTTTATCTTCATTTACACAGTGGACGCTCTCAAAAGGAAAAAAAACCCCGATTTTGAAACATTCTTTATTAGTGCTCCGCTCGTATTAGTCTTAGCGTGATGTTATATAGTCTATATCATTCCTCAATAAATAGGCTATAATTATTTTAATTTTTCGGATCAATAGTCCCTGACAGTAGCGCGTTCAATCAAACAAACAAACAAACTCTACAGCTTTATAATATTAGTATAGATTAGTGTTTGAAAATCAAATCTATATTTTAAAATTCATTGCAATACCCCAGACGATGATTTATTTTTTATTGCTAAGACGGATGGACCATTTTACGGGCTACTAGGTTTTAAATAGTCACCGGTGCCTAAGGACATCAACAACTGCCATATCCCCTCAATCACAGCTGAAATAGACAGGGTGCTGGTACCTAGCCGTGCGAGCTCACAACAAGACCTACCACCAGTATTTGCTCAATTGGCTTGCTAAAAGATCATTCTTGTTTACTAATATTTACTTTCTTGAAGATGTAATTTAAAACGGGTGACTTTTTTATGTCAGGTTATCAACGTGTCGTTCAGCCTATATAATTATCCAAACAGTTTTATCATAGGGTTTAATAGATATGAAATGCTAGCTTTTATTTACTAGTAAACCAGAAGTTCAGTTATCTATTTATGTTTTATGTATTTTCTTTGTTGTATTCACAATCTGGCATGGTTGACTGGTGGTAGGGCGCATTGTGAGGCCGCAAGGGTGGGTAGGTACCACTGCCCTTACTATTTTAGCTTAAAGCATTAAGCATACCGGTTTTAAGGGAGAAATAGCTCATGAGCCTTAGATCTAATGTCTCAAGGTTGGTGGCGGCATTTTCGTAGTCTATTGGCTATGGTAACCGCTAAACATCAGATGGGCCGTGAGCTCGTTCAACCAGACTGGCCAAACTCATTTCAAAACAACCTATAAACTGAAAACAATAATTCCATTTGATCAATTGGAAAAAATGAAACGTTATTAATGACGCATGAATAATTAGCGTTGTGAATGATAATTAATTGGTTATTACAAATCGAACCATGCTCGTAATGGTTATGAAATAGTGACTACATTATAATGTATAATATAATATATATGCATAATATATTATGCTTTATTTACTGCGTCGTGCCCTTCGCTATGTTGACATGCAACTGCATTCGTTTTTCTTTCCACCCGAGAAACTAAGACCCGGCTGCTTCCGTCGGTTTTTAAAAGGAAATTATCTAGAATATTACTCATAGCGCGACGACATCACAATGAATGAATAATCATAAACATCTTTATATTATAAACGTAATGTATTCATGCAATCTTTCGTTAAATGAAATGTTAAAATTGAATTTTAACAGAACAAAGCGCAAGTTTGTGTGTGGTGCGTCACATTATAACAATAATATATGTATTTTTTTTTATGTTTTGGGGATCACTGTTTGTCCGGAGGTATTTCCAGTTTTACCAGGACATATGGGTGAGCACGGGCTCAGCTAGGAGGGGTGGGATTTGCCAGCAGTAGCACGAGCGATGTTAATTTCTATTACTCGTCTGGCATGTTGTGTCCGGTAGTAAGCATTCCGCTTTTTTTTTCTTCCTGAAGCTGTGTTCTGTTCCTTCGAGTTCATGTGTTAAGGTTAAGGATTGGGAAGGTTCACTTAGTTGTTCTGGCATGCGCTTATCACTACACAGAGACTGTGAGTTCGTCTATTCATTTACGGCATAAAAACTATGAAAGTTGCTACATCAAGAGCTTCCACAAAGGCAGTTCTTTCCAGTTTGGTGGGCGGGATAGTTGATTAACAATAAACAATCAGATTGAGCTCATGTTTTGGGGTAGGTGGCGTAATTCAAGAGCTACAGTAGCCACTAATGGTACAAATATGTTACTGATGTTGGCTGTGCTTTCTTTCCTGGTATAGGACCGTATATCGTTCGTAATACGACCCTGTCAGTAAGTATCTACAGTCGGCATCGCTGCGCCACTTCGAGAAGACGGCACGACATGAGAACCCTCCTGTCGTGGCCTTTGGCTGACCGAATGATAAACCGTCGACGTCGCCCAAAGCACGTCATCACGGATCCTCCTGATCCATTAATGGTGCTTTTAGGCACTACAAGCACCGGTCCCGTCCTCGTCGAACCCGTCGCTTGCGACGAAGAGCTCGGCGAGCGAATTAACCCACAGACACAGCTCACTGAGTTTCTCGCCGGATCTTCTCAGTGGGTCGCGTTTCCGATCCGGTGGTAAATTCTGCGAAGCACTGCTCTTGCTAGGGTCAGTGTTAGCAACTCTCCGGTTTGAGCCCCGTGAGCTCACCTACACACGGTAGGGTAAGCTGATATAGCCTCTCAAGGCTATCAGCATAGGTAGGGAAAAAAAAACAAAAAAAAAAGTTCGTAAGCACAAGCCACTAAGTAGACAAGCCCGCTTCCTACCCATGTAGTTTTTACAGGTAACGCACAGCATAGGACATATCTTGATTTGTATATTTCATTTTCATAATCATGATCTTGGTGTCAACTGTATAATAATGTTTGAGCATAAGTATTTCGTATAAAGATAGACCAGTGTTGATCTTTGCGGCATTATTCCTATTGAGTTATCGGAATTTCATAAGCAAGATGGTCTTTTAACCGATTCATAAAATAAATGAGTTACACGCCCAGTATACGTAACTGAGAAAAATCGACTCTTAATTGAGAAAATGAAAATTAGCATCAATATTGTTGCAAATGTTATAATGGTGGTCCGACCGGCTATTTCGGACGACACGGGTACTCCGGCGTCCTTGAACTTTATTATAATTAACTGGAAGTATCCTTGTTCTCACAGAATTTACTTCCAGTAGTAATTTTTTTCAAATATTTTCTGAAGATGTTTTTGGTCTATGAAATTATCCGACGACACATGATAATTAGAAACTAAAATTTATGAATACTATAAAATTAAAATATCTTTATTTAGCGCGAAAAGACAGCGGTTTGGGCTGGCAAAGTGTCTCTTGTTCAAAGTTGAAGTAAAAATAATGTAATATGAATATCAGATAATCAGAGAAAAGCATCTAATTTCAAGTCAGAAAAATGCCGTTCCTAAAATGGTTATGGTAAAGAAAACAAAACGTGAACTTGATTTTGTATTGTTATTTTGATTGAGAACGTTGCATTTTATTAGAATTTGGCAATTTCACTGCCATATTATGCATTATATTATATTCCTGCTTATATTATGATACAACTTGCTGCTTTTTTAAACATAGGATAGTCTAGTGTTTTATAATTAAATTAATCTACATTTCACGGCATTTCATTTTCAAAACGAATGCATAGAATATCTCTGTACAGTGTATTGAAGAGAGCTTGAAGTTACTTAGAGTTCATTTGCATTTATTACTTACATTTTCCTATCTTACAGCGTATCCCATTGGGGACAGATAGCCTCGTTATCATGTGCGTTTATCGTTGCAGTCATCTCTGCTGTCAGCACTATGACGAATATTTCGAATATAATGAATATTAAAAAAAAAATCTAATATAAAAAAAAAAAAAGACATGCCCGCTGCGTTTCTTGCCAGTTCTTCTCAGGACGGAGGTTAGTTTTTGTGAATTGGCGGTAGTTCTTTTTGACGTTCAACAAGTATGTACTTTCATTTATGTTGAATATTTTTTTTTTTACGTACGTCCTAATATGCTTGTAGGTTTTTTTTTTTCATTGTAGGCAGACGAGCATACGGCCCACCTGATGGTAAGTGGTCACCGTCGCTCATAGACGTCAGCAATGCCAGGGGCAGAGCCAAGCCGCTGCCTACGTACATACTACTTGAGAATATTATAAAACTGAACTAAACATTTTTACGAGTTTTGATCAATCTTCGATTAGCGTGGGCAAACGCCCATGTATGTCATAACAGTTCCGATACACGCGTGGGCTGATAATTACAATTGATCGTCTGCTGTTACGTCTTAATATGTTACCAAAAATACTTGTACATGGTCTGTATAATCGAAGTAATGTATGTACCTACATGTACTTACTGGTGTTAAGTGGTTACTGGAGCCCATAGACATCTACAACGTAAATTGAGATATAAGTTCTAAGATCTCAGTATAGTTACAGCGGCTGCTCCACCTCTCAAAGCGAAACGCATTACTGCTTCACGGCAGAAATAGGCGGAGTGGTGGTACCTACCCGTACGGACTCACAAGAGGTCCTACCACCAGTAATTACGCAAATTATAATTTACGAGTACAAAATATGCTACGATGCAGTGCAGCCCTACGTCCGGTTTTTACTCAAAGTTACTAAACATGCGCACCAAGATTCGGATATTCGGATTATCACTTACTCAAAGGAAAAAGTTAACGTTGGCAACTCAACGACTTTTTCTCGGACTTCAAGTGTAGGCTAATTTTTTATATGAACGAGAACGTTTCTAATGTAAATATACGAATAATTGTGAATCTATGTCACATGACGTACATATTTATGAAACCGGCACCGAACTGTCTACTTCATCAAGGATGTCTCGCCCAGCATCGTAACCGTAATTCGTGACAAGTGACAACACGTTAAGAAATTGTATGTACTTATGTAATTTGGAATACCATCCCATCCATTTTATTTGAATTTCGGTAGGCAGCGGCTTGGATCTGCCCCTGGCATTGCCGAAGTCCATGGGCGACGGTAACCAATCACCATGGGGTGGGCCGTACGCTCGCTTGCCTACTAGGGCAATAAATAAATACAAATTGACTTTATTTGCTCGTAATACGTTTTTATTACAATCGAATGCAGTCGATCTGACGACATGCTAAGTGGTCCATCGTTTATGGATATCGGCCCCACAAAAAGCACACGCAAGCTGCTACCTATCGTGGAGGCCTCAATACGTCGTTTGAAGGACGGCTTAGGAAAGCGTAGTTTATTTCGTAGTCGGCTGCCTAGTATGAGGTGCCTTGTTAGAAAATAAATGAAAAAAACTTCATAAAAAATTCCTCAGGCACCATTTGAGTATTCGGTCTCAGAAGACGTCTTACCACCAAAAAATATTTTTTGTGTTCTCTTCTTTCTTTTATTTTTTATTGCTTAGATGGGTGGATGAGCCCACAGCCCACCTGGTGTCAAGTGGTTACTGGAACCCATAGACATCTATGACGTAAATGCGCCACCCACCTTGAGATATAAGTTCTAACGTCTCAAGTATAGTTACAACGGCTGCCCCACCCTTCAAACCGAAACGCATTACTGCTTCACGGCAAAAATAGGCAGGTGGTGGCACATATTTGGTATTTACGCAAATTATAATTTTGTGGGTTTGATTTTTAATTACACGATGTTATTCCTTCTTTCCTATTACCCTCTGCTGGGGTGTAGGGCTCGAATCAATCCATTCATCCTTCCATTTACATCGGTCTTGGGCAGTCTGTTCTAGCTCCTCCCACGTCACGCCCCAGACGCCTAGCTCCTGCTCCACCGAGCGACGCCAAGTTGTTCTGGGACGGCCTTTTGCCAAACACTGTCCAGGTCAATGCTCTCTTGGATAAGTGGGTATCGAGCTTTCTCAATTTGTGACTAATCCAATGCCACTTCCGCGTAAGGATCTCCTTCTCCATTGGTGTCTGCTTGGTGATCCTCCACAGCTCTTTGTTAGTGATCGTCTCAGGCCAAAAGATTTTCAAAATCTGACGCAGGCACTTGTTCACGAACACTTGAAGTTTTTTTATTAAGTCCTTGAAAACAAACCCAAGTTTATTTGTAGCGGTAAATTTTTTGTATGGTAATTAAAAAGTTATTAGTACGAATATCAACTTTCTAAGAAACCAAGCAAGTGGTTCCGTGTCTCCTAGTGTAAGCAAATAAGAACACACACAACTGAATAGTAAACAAAGTATTATCTTCTAAACTGTATTTCAAAGAGCCTTTTTGTGCGCAATTCCACTGTCTCGCTATTTCACACAATGAATTAAGTTAGTTGTCTTTTATTAAATGTTACTTTTTCCGTTTATTTTATCGATGCAACGCCTTCCTGTTTCCGTAATAAGTAATTTGTTTACAACAACTTCACAAATATTATTCTCTAGCTTTATTTTTTAGCTGAGATATCCTCATCTGTTTGTCTGATATTATTATTAGTGCCGGGGCTCAAAAGTACGTGATGATTTATGAGTTGCTTTCAATGAAATGCCGTGAAATAATTTATTTATAGAGATGTAATTAAATTATATATGCAAACGGTAGGACCTCTTGTGAGTCCGCACGGGTAGGTACCACCACCCTGCTTATTTCTGCCGTGAAGCAGTAATGCGTTTCGGTTTGAATGGTGGGGCAGCCGTTGTAACAATACTGAGACCTTATTAGAACTTATATCTCAAGGTGAGTGAGGCATTTACGTTGTAGATGTCTATGGGCTCCAGTAACCACTTAACACCTAAGCAATAAAATATATATGTACTTCAAAAGATTTTCGTAGTTAACATTTAATGGCTTCTGGTGATAATGTTTCAGAGACTGTCATACTAGTGGCAACAAAAACTTTAAAAGTGTTTTAACTCGATAGGGCGAAGAAGTCGAATGTAATAACCCAAACCGATCTTGCAAAAAATATGAAGAATTCTTGGAATGTTATTTAAATTACAAATATTATATAAAAAAATTATCGGGCTGTTTTGGAAAGAAAGAAAGAGAGAGAGAGAGAAAGAGAGACAGAACGGATATAGCAAGCCTTAAATTATATAATCGGTATCCGTCAGTAACAAGCGGTCTGGTATTTCCGTAATTTCAGTATGGAAACTGAAGTGATTCAATCTCGGCGGGAAGGGCTACAGCAGAACAGACTAAACCTAATCTAGAAGTCGTCGTGGCCTGAAGGATTGGACGGTGCATTTGTATGTAGCGATGCGTCGGTGTTCGAATTCCGCCGGCAGGTACCAAAAATTACGTACTTAACAATCGTTCACGATTGACTTCCACTAACCACTAAGCATCAGGTGGGTCGTGAGCTTGTTCACCCACTTAAGCAATAAATAAAAAAGACTAAGCAAAAAAAACCGCTCGGCGGAAGTTCAACTGTGTCTGTTTTCACTATACATCTAAAAATGATACCATGAATGTCTGTAGTATCAAACAGGAAATTCTTTCTCGTCAAATTATCAAATGTACAAACCTCAAGTGTAACTAGTAGTGTGTCACGTACTATCGAACCGTGAAACCGCAACAGGGAAATGGTATTGAATTACGAGAAATAGCACAGCACATTAGTGGATATGAAATATAATACATTTGTGAATATATTTTGAAATATGTCTTCTACGGTAGGCAGCGGCTTGGATCTACCGCTGGCATTGCTGATGTCCATGGGCGACGGTTACCACTCAGGTCGGCCGTAAGTTCGTCTGCCTACAAGGACAATAAAAAAAAAAACTGATAATCTTTACTTGAATATTTTAAAATTGTAATCGGTTGCAACGTTTTTTTAAGTTGCGATATTTTTTAGGACATCAGTTATTTAAACAATTTATCTAAAATCACAATTCACTCATCGAGACATAAAAAAAAAGAAAAAAAAAGAAACTACACACGAAAGAGACATTTTCATTGGAAAAATAGTATTACAATGAATAGCGCTTTGTTAGGAACATAAGAAATGAAGATAAAATAATCTTTATTAATATAGTAAACTAAACATAGCAGTTTCAAAGATTGAAATGACCTTCACAATGTGTTTTTTTTTATTGCTTAGATGGGTGGACGAGCTCACAGCTCACCTGGTGTTTAGTAGTTATTGGGGCCCATAGACATCTACGACGTAAATGCGTCATCCACCTTGAGATATAAGTTCTAAGGTCTCAAGTATAGTTACAACGGCTGCCCCACCCTTCAAACCGAAACGCATTACTGCTTCATGGCAGAAATATGCAGGGTGGTGGTACCTACCCGCGCGGACACACAAGAGGTCCTACCACCAGTAATTACGCAAATTATAATTTTGCGGGTTTGATTTTTATTACACGATGTTATTCCTTCACCTTGGAAGTCAATCGTGAACATTTGTTGAGTACGTATTTCATTAGAAAAATTAGTACCCGCCTGGGATTCGAACACCGGTGCATCGCTCAACACGAATGCACCGGACGTCTTATTCTGTAGGCCACGACGACTTCAAAATATTGGGTGTATATTGTTAATGAAAAAAGAAACTTACGCGACATTAATAACAGTGGCTTCGCGATTTAAAACTGCTAAAACTTCAATAAATGTTTTCATTGTCTTGTTAGCTCGTCACACCTCGATTAGCAAAGTATATTTTTTTGTTGCATGCCATGAAAAGGTTCACCGAGCCATGCCCGGCCGTGTGATGTCATTGTACCTCCGTAGGTAGAGTACGGCTCGCATCTCAAGGTTGCCGAACTGACGCGACGCTTCGATCATACAACACGTGCATTGAACATGAATTTCGAATAATAGCTCACTGAGTTTCTCGCCGGATCTTCTCAGTGGGTCGCGTTTCCGATCCGGTGCTTTATTACTGGTGGTAGGACCTCTTATGAGTCCGAGCGGGTAGGTAACACCAGCCTGCCTATTTCTGCCGTGAAGCAGCCGTGCGTTTCGGTTTGAAGGGTGGGGCAGCCGTTGTAACTATACTGAGATCTTAGAATTTATATCTCAAGGTGGGTGGCGCATTTACGTTGTGGATGTCTATGGGCTCCAGTAATCACTTAACACCAGGTGGGCTGTGAGCTCGTCCACCCATCTAAGCAATAAAAAAACTGAGAGATGATCTAGAAGCCTCAATTGTATAACAACGCTTGTTTCCATCTATTTTTTTAAGTCTAAGGTTTTTAATTCATTGTGTTATTATTGTATGTTTCAAAACTGTTTTTTCGACAATTTTCTATTTTATTTCAATCTTATCTTCTCAATGAGAAGCTTTTTGTCAACTTTAAAATTTAATAATTTTGAACGCATGAGAAGCAGTCACACGCTCTTCCTTTGTGAAAATAATAAAAATTACAAATTTAGAAATTTTCACAAATTAAACAATAGTTAAGTTTAGAAGAAATTCCCAGAATTGTGGATAGAAAGTTCCAGTGCACTGTTTATATGTACTAAATAAGATTAAGCATTACATTCGTATTAGTGAATGGAGTGTGTTCTTAGACCAAAGGCAACGTATACTACTAAAATATACTGATAAAGTTTTTAAGAAATTGACACAAAAATCAAAAGTGTGTATAATAGCAGAATAGCAATACAAATAGAAGGCTACACATTGTGAGCATTTGTGAACATCATGACGTTTTAATTTAACACCTTAGCATTAATAATAGGCTGTAATATCTGTGAAATTCTGACTATTTATGTACTCACCAGAAATAATTCTCTTCACGTCTAGCTTTTGGACATTTGTAAATTGGACAGGGGAATCTATGCGGAATATCTATTTAACGTACGTAGCTATTTTAAGCTGCAGTTATCGATTCGCCAATTTCCAATTTTATCTTTACAGGCCGATATTTGACTAATAAGAAGTTTATTGAATCACACATCTTAGTAATGTGATCTAATATGCGATGATGAAGAAATAAATGAAATATTTGAATAAAGTGTTACGATATAAGCCTTTGAAGTTATTTATGAAAATTAACTAGTTCCGACTTTGGCCTTGCCATAAACCGCGATAAAACTAAAGTGATGGTGGTGGATCGTAAGAATAACAATCGATCTGATTTACACGAAATAGCAAATTGCGAAGTTGTCCAGAGTTACATCTACCTGGGATCCACAATCACAAATACTGCAAGTTGCGAAGAAGAAATTAAAAGACGTTGTGCCGTGACACGATCAGTCGTGGAAAAGCTCACAAAAATATGGAAAGATCGCCGTATAACTAAAAACACCAAAGTTCGCTTAATGAGGTGCTTAATATTTCCTATTTTCCTATATGGAGCAGAAACATGGACGATCCATCAAAAATGTCGTAAAAAGATTGACGCCCTTGAGATGTGGTGCTGGAGACGCTTGCTGAGGGTAAAATGGACTGCTCACCGCACTAATGTATCCATCCTCAAAGAGCTCCAAATCAAACAAAGGCTTTCGTCGATTGTGCAATTGCGAATCCTTAATATGTTTGGACATATCATTCGTAATGAAAGATCATTGGAACGTTTAGTGGTTCAAGGAAGAGTAGACGGTCAACGCTCTCGCGGCCGATCACCCACAAGGTGGACAGACTTGGTTAAGTTATCTACGAAGTGTTCCCTTACTAAGTGTACACGTACCGCCACAAATAGAGAAAGATGGAGAAGTCTCTCAAAAGCCGCAACCAAATATTAAGACTTACGAACCACGACCACTCCGCCAGGAGTGAACGACTGAGAAGAAGAAATGAAAATTAAGGTCGGTTGTCTGCCCTCACCCACAAACCAGGGTTGGTACAGAACGATTTTGGAGAATCCGTTCCCAATACAAGTAGGTCTAAACAGATTCTGCTTTCGTTAATTGGCCGTATTTATATTTTTGTGAGTCATTATAAATTCTGTCAACACGCTGTTGTCCGTTTGATGTCCGTTCCTCTATTGTACGTGATCAGCATCGTTCATTGTTATCAGAAATGAAGAGGGCACAGCCAAGTTTTCTTTTAAGTTCAAGTACCCTCTTGAATTCCAGTATAGCGTTGAAAGAATACTGCTATTTTAGAGCTTGGCCTTATGGCCCATATCACTATGCCCTAGATACTCATGTATAGTTCTGTCCAGGGAGTTGTAAGAGTATTGAAATATAGACAATGGACAAATAGAATCGATGAAGAATTTTTTATTAAGAAACTTAAATTAAGATTGCGCTATAACCAAGACCCATTATAAACTGGTTTTCAATATCAGCCAATATTTTACTATGTTGATACAATGATTTCTTTAATTCGTATGACGAGTCGGAGTGGAATGGCGAATGGCGTTGGGTGTGGAAATGTTTTGTATCGTGTCTATGATAGTTAAGATTCCGGTGTATTGCGACAGATTACATAAAGACAAAATACATTCGTTACATCGACATTGTTAGGATAATTTGGAATTATTTATAGGGGGGTCGTTAAACACAGAGCAGAAAAACATGATAATGTAATGATTAATTTACAATGATACTATTATAGAAATCAATCAATAAAAAATCAATTTTGAATTTGATGGCGATTTATGAGGTAGTTTCAAAAAACACTTTTTGTGTTAAGTAAATTCGGATTTTCCATTTAACTTTTACCAGTTTATAGTCTGGAGATATTTTAGGAACATATACAACCTATACTGATGTAAATAAACAAGTGCAATTTCTATAATGTGTTTTCCTTTGTTTTGAACACAGTTTGATAACTTTAAATCTACACGATGAAGTTGATTAAGACATATCTGCAGAAAGTTGTATTTAAGAGGTAATGAGTTTCATAATTTTAGTTTCGGAAATGAATCTTTGTGAATTTAAAGATCTTAGTTACTCTTTATTGTAGTTGAATTGAGAGCGGAAATGTCACATATGTTCATTTAGCTTAGCTTTCATAATTTTAGTTTCGGAAATGAATCTTTGTGAATTTAAAGATCTTAGTTACTCTTTATTGTAGTTGAATTGAGAGCGGAAATGTCACATATGTTCATTTAGCTCCATGGTTTATGCGGAACAATAGAATGAAAATATGCTCATCGCTTGAGAATATGCCTTGTTCTATTATATAGTTTAACGTAGAACGGTACATAGCTGGGGTCAATGTTAACCCTGTATAGATATTCATATTTTAGTGAAATTGTAACGACTATTTCTTTCACACGGGACACGCCACGTCTGTGACGCAAGTGGCTATGGTCTAGACGGCTTAGTAATGAAATGGGTTTTATTCATAAAACTTTAGGCATTTTTTTGGCACAAATGGAAAGGCGACTAAAATGTCCAATTGTAGTAATTGTTGTCTTGAATGACGCCAATCGTTAGTCTGGGCTCGCTCGGGACCCTTGAATGTTATGAAATCTTGCACCGGGCTGCCCTTGTCCTATTGCAAATGTCTCTAAAACCACAGTAACAGCTTTCGAATAGTAGACGAAGTAATCTATTACTATCCTATTACAATTTTCAGAGGAAAACCAGAGCAGAGGTCAGTTCCCATTTGAAGAATAACAACAATTCAAAATCAATATCTTAATATATTTATATCTTTTGTGCGTGTGTTTTTCACTGAGCTCCTCCTAAACGGCTGGACCGATTTTAATGAAATTTTCTGTGTACCTTCAGGTGAATTCGAGAATGATTTAGATGTACAAATCAGCCCGGCAGATGGCGCTGCAGTCGGTATATAGGTTATTTATCTTTCCTAGAAATAATTTATATGTCAAAACAACGTTTGCCGAGCTAGTATTACATTGTTGCAGCGATCGTAATGGTAAACTGACTCATCTGTCAAAAGCTTTTTGCTTGCACGGCAAACAAATTTATAGGCCAAATGAAGGTCCTTTTAGAAAACACCGAAGCTCAGAGGTCATTTCATTTGAGAACGAGGTAACATCTCTCGAACCGCACTGTAGATGAACACAGTAGCTTGCTACATCAACATTTATTGGACACGTTTAGAAGCCAACACTTTAACAACCTTCGTAGCAAGATAAGGTGTGATGTCACCGACTAGTAATAGCTTACGCTATTAGCTGCCGGTGCGTACGATCCACCACGTAACTATATATTAGCATAATGTCATTTCGTATTTATTTAATATGTATTAATAATAATAATAGCCGGTGGCAAGTCACACACCGTCATCTGTCCCAAAACTGGGTCTCCCTGTACTATGGGAACCGTTGAATGATATACATACGTATAGACCAGCAGTACCTATTAATCACACTGGTGGAAATCGCACCTACGACGCTCGGCCGAGGAGTCAGAGACGCTAATTACTTTATCGTCAAGTCAGTAAAATCACAGAATTCATAGAAATTTAACTATGCTAAAGAATTTCACAATGAAGTAAAGTTAACAAAATAAATCCAAAAAATAAATCGAAATCTAAGCCACAAGTCAATTTTAAATAATGTCTAAATTAAAATAATAAAACAACTGCTAACTTCACGTAATGTTAAAACCGTTATCTAAACCTTACCGTTCACATTATGTTAAAAGGTTGTCAATACATTAAATGCCACTGGAAAGGTGGATACCGTATAGACCGACAAAAACTCCTTCGTTTTTTTTATTACCCTTGTAGGCAGACGAGCACACGGCCCACCTGATGGTGAGTGGTTACTTCGCCCATGGACTTCAGCAATGCCAGAGCCAAGCCGCTGCCTACCGCTTAATACTCTCCATAAGCCTCGTTTGAAGAAGGACATGTCATAGCGCTCGGGAAACACCGTGGAGGGGAGCTCATTCCATAGCCGGATGGTACGTGGCAAAAAAGACGTTCGTTGAGTAAACAGCAAAAAATTCCCAACTAGAAATTCTACTGAATTAATTTTATATTGGATTTCGCGTCACGTAGTCCCGTATTAATCAGATAAAACGTTGGTTTGCTGTCACACACCTATGAGGCTTCGGACACGGCCGTTTGAAGCCCCTTCGGATTTCTGTATCCTATTTCAAATCGATCAATATTCAGTGAAATAGTAAAAATTTTAATAGCATCTCGGCAATAATGTTTGTAGTCAGCTAAACTGGAAATAATAACATATATGTATGGCTGTGTGTGTTATGTGTGTGATTGGGAAGTCACGTTGACCTTAAAAACGTATTTCCTCAAAAAAAAATATTGTTTCTTTAGAAATTTGGTAGTAGGACCTCTTGTGAGTCCGGGTAGGTACCACCACTCTGCCTATATCTGCCGTGAAGCAGTAATGCGTTTCGGTTTGAAGGGTGGGGCAGCTGTTGTAACTATACTTGAGACCTTAGGACTTACATCTCAAGGCACATTTACGTTGTAGATGTCTATGGGCTCCAATAACCACTTAACACCAGGTGGTCTGTGAGCTCGTCCACCCATCTAAGCAATAAAAAAAGTCTTTTAAGAATCAAAAGTGTACCTACCTCAATAATTACGTTACTAGTGGTTTTAGACATATATACCTAAGGTCAAATATAAAAGATTATATCGACAAAACAATTTCTGTTTTATATTAAACACAATGGCTATAATATATTATTTACAATGTCTCTCTCCTATGGAGTTCGATTAAGTGGGGCAAGTAGAACAAAACAAGTGGCCACGTAACGGTGTCGTGGACGGGAAAAGTGCAATTCACGGAGCACTGATTCAAGCGCCTTTTTTTTATTACTTAGATGGGTGGACGAGCTCACAGCCCATCTGATGTTAAGTGGTCACTGGAGCCCATAGACATCTACAAAGTAAATGCCCCACCCACCTTGAGATATAAGTCCTATGGTCTCAAGTATGGTACAACGGCTACTTCACCCTTCAGACCGAAACGCATTACTGCTTCACGGCAGAAATAGGGGGGGTGGTGGCACCTACTTGTGCGGACTCACAAGAGGTCCTACCACCAGGAATTACCCAAATTATAATTTTTCGAGTTTGATTTTTATTACACCATCTTATTCCTTCACCTTGGAAGTCAATCGTGAACATTTGTTGAATACGTATTTCATTAGAAAAATTGGTACCCGTCTGCGGGGTTCGAACACCGTTGCATAGTGCCTCCACTGAATTCATACTACAATAAGTTCCACTATATAATATTTTCTTCGGTTTTCGCGATTCGTAGATATTAGATTGACATAGTAAAATAGATAAATCTTACACCGTCGAAATATTGGAACCCAATGAAAATTATTTTTACTGTTTAATCCCGCATTTTCTATTGTCATTATACTATTTCGGACGTTTTGAATGCTTTACAATTTTCGTGGTCATACAGTCAGTAGTCCTTTTATGACGTAATATTAAACTCTAAAACTAATATTAATCGTATTCCAATATTTCATGTACGGCCCTCTCTGAATACTCCTGTAGCGTGCAACCTAACCCATGCATCAGCTCGCTGAGTTTCTTGCCGGATCTTCTCAGCGGGTCGCGATTCCGATCCGGCAGTAGATTCATTCGCGAAGCAGCTGCTCTCGTTAGGTCTCCTTCGGAGGTGCTCGGGCGGCTGTTAGCGAATCCCACCACTTCTGACTGAGCCTTTGCTTGCCCACCTGTCCTGGTGAAACTGGAAAGACCTCCGGGCCACCAGTAATACTTCAATCATAAAAAAAACTCCTGTAGTATAAACTACCGCCAAAAACACGAATCTATTTTTTGTAAAACTCTTCTGTAACTGACGATGGCATAATCTATGTCCGATCTTAATTAACAGTAGTTTAACCATTCTAATCAGCGAATCTGGAAACTAATAGGCTAACTGGTCATCGAATAAGCGTTGGTGACAGACAGACGGTCGATCGTACAATGGTCAGCGACATGGAACTACTGCGCGGTTGATTCCTATCAGTTATTTAATGTCGCATTATCTAATTCACGATAGTTAGTTTTATCCGATTAGTATCGATAATATTAACTATGTACTCTAGTCGATTTCCGTTAGATAATAAGCTCATGCAACCGTAACTTCATGTCCGTGCGTCACTGATCTGAAGATATAATTAACACGATTGACATTTGGAAAAAAACATTGTATCGAGTATATAATTCACTCTTGCTTTTGCGTCAGAATACGTGGCTTTTTTTGTAAGTTTAGTGGACGGGATTGGTTACATGAGCTCAGAGACACCTATCATTCATTTGTTAGCACACATAAATAATGCCGTCCAAATATTGTACCATTGAAGTCTCTAGTTGATCTTTAGCATAGGGATAACGATTATCTTGCTCTTAAAATCGAAACGAATTACTATTGTTTTTTATAACAAGTAAAATAAGCCGACGTTTTCTACGTTTGGCCATTAAACAAATGCGTGAATTGTCTTCATTATGGTCACTGTTGTTAGTTTGTAAACTATGCAATGGTAAATAGCGCACTGGGACTAGCTGTATCTAGAACCTTCATCGAATTCTTTATTACTTCCAGAGCGGTTCAAAAAAAAAAGCACACATTCCATCATGCTCTTTACCGCGTGAGCATGTCGTTAAAATTGAGTGCTCCGAACAAAAAACCTTCTAGGTCCTTCCTTCTAGAAAGACTGCCTCGGTGGTGCAATAGTTAGCGAACCTGATTGTTGTTGCGTCGAGGGTTGTGGGTACGATTCTCACATCGGACAAACATTAGTGTGATGAACATGTTTGTTTGCTCTTTGTCTGGATGTCTATTAGGTACCTATTACCAGTACGGGTCAGTCTCTATTACCCATAACACAGGGAAACGCAATTTGAAGCCGAATGACCGTGCGTGATTTGTCCCAGTTATTCAGATAGTATCTGCAACCAATGTGCAATCCAGAATCTTGAAACCTTCCGTAAAACTTTAGGACAGGTAATTTTAAACGTAATTACGGAGACACAATCATACCTGAATACTAAAAGCGAAAATAAAACGCTGGGACACAAAGGCAAATTCAATGTATCGCAAACAGCACTCGGCTTCACGTTAACACATGCTATTCCGAGTAACGCAACAATTGTTTGATGTACTTCTTATCGACGCACGACGAGACGCGTCCTCGATGGATTAACGATAATGTGAAACGAAAACAAAACACAGACCGTTGTAACAGGCGAACGATGTTTTCAACAAAATCTACCTACATGCCCTTGCACGCGCTAATGACGATCGCGGGAAAACCGGATGTAACACGTACACTATTAAACTAATAAACATTACTCAATCGACAGAATAAAGAAGTTCTGGGAATGGGTTAAAATTAAAACAAAGACAGTGGGATAATGCGTGTGGAAAATTTTATGTTAGATCAAAGAACGCTACCGCGTCAAAGACGAACTTTTTTTGCGCTATTATCTATTTTTCTCCACCTTATCCCACAAGGTGGGGTCGGCACAGCTAATTTTTCTCATTCACACATTCCATCCATGTCTTCTTTGGTCGACCTCTTCCCCCTCTACCCTGCACTACCATTTCCATACATCTCCTATTATATCAATTTTTAATTTTAATTACCTAAATAAGCCCTTTACCTATTATTTGAGGTAAAGAGCCCAAGATAAACTTTCAATAGTTTGCGGTATTATATTACATATATATTATTAGGTAAATTATTCTATAATTCGTTGGAGGGCATATTATATAGTGCTGTAAAATCGTTCTTTGCTGATGACGAACTTCGACAGACTAACGAACCCTTGCATTGTCACTTGTGACACTCATGGACTTCGAGACTTATAATTTACAAGACGAATTCTTTTACACTATTATATCTTTTATTGTTAGCAATTACCCACTGTTAGGTTTAAAGGTTACTAATTTCCGAAAGCGATGCTCATTGTATATTAATGTCATTATTAATAACTAGCCGTACTCGCCCGCTTCGCTGGGCATTTAAAATTAACATTATTATTTATTTTCATTATTATTAGGGAGTCCAACACTCATATAAATATTAGCCTATCCATTAAGTACATGTATTTTTTACATGGATACCAAGTTTCAAGTCAATCGGATGAATGGTTCAGTAGTTATAATGGAACATCCGTAAAAACCACTGTAAATTTATATATTAGTATAGACTAGAGGTCCCGCAATAGTCGAAATTCGACTATAATTAATTGGAATTGTAAGTTTGTACACTATTATGATTGTATTTTATACTTCTATAATCACAAATTTCGCCAAGGCTACTCTATAAAGAAATATTAATAAAGACAAACAATATTTAATCTATTCTCAATTTGACAACAGACGTCAAGAACAAAAGTTTGACAATATGTAAATAGTTTGCATGCGTGTGTGCGTCAAATACATGGTATGTAGTGTGTGTAATGTTTTCTTTATTGATTTAATGTATCTTTTATGTATTATTTAAAAAAATATTAGCATTGTGCACTTCTTCACTACATTCTCTATAAGTGTGGAAAAGTTCATACTCCTCCGTCCGCGCAATTTTCGTAAAAAGGGATACAAAGTTTTTGCTTCACGTATTAATATATAGATATCGCACAAAATATATAATTAGCCTAATATAAAATATTTTACATTAAATTTATCGAACACGTCAATATCTAAATAAATAAACATGTCTCATAACTGAATTGTAAATGTTGACATAAAATTCAAGATTTCAAGGTTATCGCGAAATGTAACTTGATAATTTTTTTTTGTAATACCACACACTACAGACATTTTTGAATATTTATATTTATCGGCAAGAGGTTTTGGCAAAAGTTGCGTTTTAAATGTATGTAAATAGTATATATATATCTACACGTGTTTTATTCTATTTAAAAAAAATATATATAAATTTTTTTATTGCTTAGATGGGTGGACGAGCTCACAGCCCGCCTGGTGTTAAGTGGTTACTGGAGCCCATGGATATCTACAACGTAAATACGCCACCCACCTTGATATATAAGTTCTAAGGTCTCAGTATGGTTACAACGGCTGCCCCACCCTTCAAACCGAAAAGCATTACTGCTTCACGGCAGAAATAGGCAGGGAATGAGATTTTATTACACGTGTCAAAGAGCATTATTTTGTTATTCACCCAAATTTGCTAGAAAGGTAGGCGAGCTAACCGACCACGCGGTAAAAATTTTACTGGATCCATCGTTATCACAATCTTTATGTCGCCACCCACGTCGTGCGCGGGACCCACGCTTTCTGATCCCTCAAACAGAACAGGCCAACTGCTCCACGACTAGAACAGGCAGGATGGTGATACTGACTCGGTGGAGCAGGAGTCAGCGCCTCTCACTGTTGGGCCGCGGTTCGCGGGTTCGATTCCCGCATTGGTCAAACATACGTGTGTTGATCAAGATTTCTTTACACTTTGTTTGGGTCTTTAATATCTATATGTATAGGTTTAAGCGTATGTTTATCAGTCTCTGGTGGAGTGCGTCGCTGACAGGTATTTTTAGTTCCTCACGCACTCCACCAAGCTACAGAACGGGATCGATGGAGACAGAATGAAACGGAGTCACGATCCTCAGCAATGAAGAGAGATCAGTCTCTGGTTTCCATACTAAGGGGAATCCTAGTTTAGGATAAAGGTGTGCCAAACTGTGTGTGCGACTTGTCTCCCGCCTATTCATTAATTTTTTTCCGTGTGAGTTTAAAACACGCCTACGCTCAGTAAATTCGTACATATATGCATCACTACATAGTATGAAACAAAGTCGCTTTCTCTATCCCTATATCCCTATGTCTGCTTAAATCTTTAAAACTACGCAACGGATTTTGATGCGGTTTTTTTTAATATAGTGATTGAAGAGGAAGGTTTATATGTATGTCGTGGATAACGAATTTTAGTTGTCGTGGATAACGACTTTTAGTAATATTAAGACGGTGGTTTTGATTATTATTTTAAATGATGAAATGTTGTTTTGATAAATATCACAAAATGAAGGGTAGACTCCGTAACGCCACAGTATAAAATGGCGGTACGTGGACAGAGTCGCGGCATTCCGTGTCAGACAGTCATTCCTTCCGACTCAGTCAGTGAGTCTCTGGCAGTCAGTCAGTCGGTCTGTCGGTATGTGCAACGAAACTGTCGGTTTATCCTGTAATTGTGAAAGTTGTGTGTGTTGAGTTTCAATAATTATTATTGAAAAGTTTTATTGACTAAACTGAGTTCAATCGAATACGAGTGATGACGGAAACTACCGCTCAGCCATCCCTGGTGCCGCCTACGACATGTATAATAACATCCATTAAATAGTGGAGAAATCAATAATAAATTAGTTTCCGAAGCGAAGCGAGGGCGGGTCGCTAGTATACAATAAAACAAAAACTAACTAGTTATACTAACTAACTGGACTAATGCCCGGAAGGTTCAAGGAACGTACACCTTTTTCCAACGACCGTCCACATTAGACAGAGAGAGAAAATCTTGCCAAACCAGCGCAACTGCGTACAGTAAAAAGATCAGACCTTAAAATAATTAACCGGTTCCTTGGGCCTGTAAACCAGAGTTAAGTTTCATATAAAGAGATTCCTTATATTGTGTGCGCAAATAAACAGGGAATAACTTCAAGGTCGCAACAGACTTTGATGACAGCAATTAATTTTTTTTCTTTCTCAAGAACCTAATTTTTTTATTCGTTTTTAATTAAATTGTGCAATGTCTAGCTTCTGGGATTTAACCATTATCAAATGAAAATCATGAATCTATCGATGTGATTGGTAAGTTCACAGTATTTACAAATGATTTCATTTATAATAATAATGGAAAAGAATCACTTTAGTTGGACGTTGAATAATTCGCTATTTTTTTATCACCTTTATCAGCTTCTGTTTATTATTCATATTTATTATTAAATGCATTCTGTGTATTTTGCTTTTTCTAAAACAACTAACTAGAAAATCAGATAAGACCTGTAATGACTAATAAGTTTTACATATATAACTTTTAAAAATAACAATTTGACTCACTGTTTTGCAGCGCCCAACAAGAAAAGAGGTGTTCTTTGAAGAAATGATTTGAAAACTAAAAAAGCTAAAGCGTAAATCGTTTTCAAATCGTATTCAATCGTAAAGTCAATATTAAAATATTGAGTATATAATTATCATTTTGCTATTTCATAAGGTGGAACACACCCCACCAGGCGAACGACCCAACTCAGTGGTATCAATTGGGAGAAACCTATATCCAGAAGTGGATGATATTTTGTGGGCTAGCGATGATTATGATGATTCCCAACGTGTCGAACAATTTCGTGGTAACGAACGATCAATATATTCACACACATACAATTGTTTATACAAAATATTTCTTGACATTTACCATTCTCTGCGCACAGAAAGAAGTAATAGTATCTTTAGGTAGAATTTTGGACTTGTGGGTTTCTTCTTCAGGAGTTGGGTAGCTCAGGTTTTAGATAAGTAAGACGATTAAGATCGGGAGTGATAGATAATATGAAGATAATAGCAATAGGTTGAAGGCCAAATAATATTCGAAGACTTTAATATATTCTATACAACGTACGTTGACCTAAATCGAATGACGCAAACATCCGTCGCATCCTTAAATCAACAGTCATCGCTATTCCACAGAGTGCAGCGGTCTCAATTAATGCAGGACACGTATCCAATTAGCCGTAAGACTATAGAACTCATTAGAAAATATAACTTATATCAGAGGCGATAGAAACTATTTTCACATAGCAATTTACAGATAGGGTATTAGCGTTGCGCTATGCCAGTTTGAGTTCTTTTTATGAACTTGATTATTTCTACTGCATAACAGTTTTAAGGTATGGTACAAACCATAACGCAAATAATTGAAAATATATATAATCAGAAGAAGAATTATTGAAAAATAATACCATGAAAAAACTATAAAATCCAGTTTATCACAATTTCATATAACTTCAATTTTATTATTACTTGAATGAGAAAAACGGATGAATAATCACGTTTCTGAGTACAATGTGCACACTGAAACACCAGCTCTTATTAAGAACAAAATATATAATCGGATCGTAAGATATACCGACCTTAACTAAAAATGGGCGGAAATAGCAAATATATATGCGACGAACAAAATTTACCTGAGTTCGATATTGTGGGATTGATTCATGTACAAAATATCATTGATTTGTATTGAAAATAGCTTGTGAATCGACGCTCTTTAAATACATAGTTATGAAGAAAATACCGCTCCAGAATCTGTTAACGGTATAATCGACTGAGGAGCCAAATCTACTATTTTACATGTTTTGCCATTATGCACATTCAGTTTCCACAATTTCATTGCTATGATGACTAAATTTCGAAATCTGTCTCGGAATGGTCGAAGTGGTCTAGTAATTGTGGTAGAGAATTTACAGACATTGGTATTTGGTATTGGTACAAATGACGTTTACGAAGCTATTGTCGAAAAACTTTAAATTAAAAAAATTGTGCAGGCGAGGGAGGACACAGGGAAAATGGTTTTTATATAAATATTTTTGTTCCAATTGGAGTGTCAGTGGAAGTCACCTATAGGGGCCATTTTGGATTATCAAAATTGCCAAAGCCAATAGGTAGGATATGGAGACTTTAATGCATTAGCTGATTTGGGGCACAAGTGGCCTAACACTTGCTTACTAAACCAAGGACGCAGTGCCACGGAGGCTTGACACAATATGTTTGTGTTTTGTGTATCATTTGAAGGTTTGCATCTATCCGATGCCTTTCACTTTGAAGTAGGACGACTGTGTTTTAGTTTTCTATGAATAAGCCGGTTTAAGGTTATGAAATCTCTTGAAGTTGTTACAACGGGTATTGATGCAATTTTTTTCGATTTTCTGAATTATTTTCTGTTCGATAGACCCAAACTTGTTAGGTAACATTAAAAAAATGGATTTTTTTTTAACTAAATTTCTCAATTACTAAAAGCTACGAACATGTTTAGATTGTATTTAAATGTGGATTTTTTTAATGGTATTGGATTCCCGTTTCATATGATTGCATACCTAAATTTTGTATCTGTTAGGCTCTACCCACTAGCCCACTATCCTTAGTTCAATTCAATTTATTTTCATTCCCACATTCAATCGCTTCCCACGAATTAAATGAGTCACGTCAAGTCGCCACTACCTGTACCTCTACATTTATAAACGAGTTTTCTACATCACGTTTTGCGTTATTTTTATAAATTCTGCAAGCTGTGACGCTTTGTATTCCAAAGTGACATTTTAGCTGGAGTCATGTGAATTGATCATGACATCAACCTTTAGATATTTGATCTAATTCTTATGATATATTCTATGGTAAACCACGATGTAAGTTGTAACTATGCCAGGTGGGACCCATGATATTAGACTGCAAATAGTTAAAGATATTTGAAGTCGTCTATGCGATAAGAAAAAACGAAAATATTGGAACGTGTTTATCGTTTACGTGTGAATCGGTGACTGTACAAACGAATACAAACTGACATAATAGCTCTCAAGTCGATATCTATTAGGTATACCATTTTACAAGTCTCTAAGCGAATTCAACGTCGACGCAGGTCACAAGTGATCTGTTCTTTCCTTCAAGATCTTTCTTTCAAGTGGTCATTCTGCGATAAGTTCTTCTGATTTGCGACAGGCGAAAGCAAACTAATTCATCGACGGAAAGCATTTATCATTACAACCTTGTCAGACTTCTTTAATTATTTATTCACGTAAGTTATATTAGCTACGTGGAGTGATAAAAGATTCATGGATATTGACGTTATATTTTTGTCGAGAGAAACACGGGAAATAGACAAAGGATTTTATCCAAATATTGACTTAGTTGGTTCGTATCTGTTCGAAAACTGTTAACATGCTCTGTCTCGTTTTATATTGGGTCAATAAACTCGCTTCCGTGAGGTCAAGCCAGTTACAATGGCGTTTACATTGTATTGACCATTATACATGCATCAGCGTACGGTTCAGTAGTAAATGGTGCGAATTTTGTTGAACCGTGTGTATGTAAATGAACACGCATGATTAACCTCAACACTATAGGCATTAATACTTAACTAGCGGTCGCCCAGCGGTCGAAATTCGACCATAATTATTAATTTAAATAATAAGTTTGAATATTACTATGGTTCTATTGTCAAGGACTTTACTTCTATAATCACAGATTTGCCAAGGCTATACTATAGATAGATTATATTAACGACAAACAGTATTATTCTATTCTCAATTGGACCACAGACTAACAATAAACCAAAGAGTATATATGCGTGTGTGTGTTTCAAAAACATGATAGTGTGTGTAATGTTTTTTTTATTGATTTAATGTATTTCTTATCCATAATTACATTGTGCACTCCTTCTCTATATTCTCTATAAGTGTGGGAAATTTCATACTTCTCCAGCCGCGCAATTTTCGTAAATGGGGTACAAAGTTTTTGCTTCACTTATTAATATATAGATAGCACGTTCAACTACAAGGATTTGAACCGATTATTCTGCCTACGTCTGCTAATGACAGGCAAATTAAGAAGTATAGCAGATTTCTTCGCATTCATTCAGTTACCAGAAGTTTCTTAGTTATCAATCAAATCAAAGTTACAAGAAATATCTGAATGTTTAAAGTCATCCAATCAATAATGAATTTATAAGACTTTCCTTTTGAATTTACATATTTTAATTAAATCACGTGTCTTGCTATAAAATCTAAGTTGACTTTTTTGCTGGTGCATAAAGTTATATTTAACATTAAATGTTGTATGTGAAATTTAGCTGGTGAGACTTCTAAACTATTTCTTATTGTTTTATTTTCTGATACATCGAATTAGATTCGGTGAACAATTTCCAAAACACGAAAGAAATTAAAAACGTTTGCTGACGTCAATAATTTGGATGCAAATAGTTTTATATTTTTTCACATAGTTAGTAATGATCCAAAAACCACAAATCCCAGACGTGACTCTTGAAATATTTCTGTGGATACTGCAAAATCATAACGGAAGACTCAAGAAAACATATTTAGACAGTTCTGTGTCAAATATATTCAAAAGATTAATATCACTATTTTATTAAATTATGAAATATGTTGAGTGGAGATGAAGGCCACGAGCTTATTATAATTATAATAACGAAATCTTTCGGTATAATGTTGAAAAATCAAGACGAGAATGTCAAGAACGATGGTGGGAAGAGCTGGCTAAATTCTACAATCCCCAAGTGAAACAACATACATAGTTCCACACTTAAACAATTGCAGCCTCTACTGTTCAGAGATTACGGTTTTAAAACATTTTTTTTTTTAATTTTTTTTTTTGTTGCTTAGATGTGTGGACGAGCTCACAGCCCACCTGGTGTTAAGTGGTTACTGGAGCCCATAGATATCTACAACGTAAATGCGCCACCCACCTTGAGATAAGTTCTAAGGTCTCAAGTATAGTTACAACGGTTGCTCCACCCTTCAAACCGAAACGCATTACTGCTTCACGGCAGAAATAAACGGGGCGGTGGTACCTACCCGCGCGGACTCACAAGAGGTCCTACCACCAGTAAAAATATGATTTAGCTTATATGTTTTCATAATTCCATTAATGTTTTATCTTACTAATTTAATTACCTAGTCAGGTCATAAGTTCTGTCACATGTTTAATGTAAAATAATTGAAACAAGTTTATTCATTATGTAACCATTCATATACCAAAATGAACTTAACAAAACATAGATTCTTATGACACTAAAGTTTATTCAAAATGACCTCCGTGATTTTGAATACAGGCCTTCAATCTGCGCGGCCAGTCGTCTATCGCAGCACGAACGAGGTCCATGTCAATATCGGCGGCTGCCTTAATCAAGGATGTCTTGAGTGACTCCCAAATTGGGATGAGGCTTTGAGGACGCCTTTTCCTCCAAGTGTTGCCATATCTTGTAATCTAACGGATTCAAATCTGGACTGGAGGAGGGCCAGTCTTGGTGCCGGATGAAGTTGATTGCACGCGCCGCCAGCCAGTCTTGTGTGCTCTTCGCTCTATGAGCTGGCGCCGAATCTTGTTGGAATACCCAGTGCCTGTTATTGAACATGGTATGAGAAACAGGTTCCACAAGGTTCGTCAGGACTGTATTTTGATACACAACTGCATTCGTTTTTACACCTTTCTCACAAAAATGTACCTCTGTTAAGCCCCAATAAGAAACTCCTAACCATACCATGAGCGAGGATGGAAAATGACCTCGTTGGACACGCGGAATACGGTTGCTCGCTTCTTCACTACTGTGTGCGTACACCTTATCATTTTGTTTGTTGTAGCTCTCTTCTACGGTAAAAATTTTTTCATCCGAAAAAAGAATTTCCCGATATTTTTTTCCCGCGTACCGCTTCAACAAAGCGCGGCAGAGATGCTCGTCTAATGGACCTGACACTGAAGAGATTCAGTGTCAGGTCCATTAGACGAGCATTCAAATCATGTCCTGTTTTTCTTCGATATGCCCGAAGCCCTAAGTCTTCATTTAACACCCTTTTCACCGTGGTTCTGCTTAACCCCATCTGAAGGGCCATCAGTTTCTGCTTACGTTTGGGATTTCTTTGAATTCGCGCCTTCACAGCTTTTATCACTGCTGGAGTCCTAACAGACCGAGGGCGACCACTTCTTGACCTGTCATCTACACTAGAGTCTTCATTGTATCGTTTGATGGTACGATAAACGAATCTTTTGGTTATGTTCAAATTTTTCAGTATGTTAAAAATTTGAATTGGCGCGTAACCGCAACGATGCAACGCAATAACTGCAACACGGTCTTCTTTAAGCGTCCACTCCATATTTAAAAATGAGTAAAATTCTAAAAGTATATGACGGCGTTAACGATATTTATGTTATACAGCACGTGCAATAGGAGTGACTCACACAAGCGAGGCGCGCCGGCCGTGTCGTTCTACTCGTAAACAACAGCTGCAACAGAAGTGACTCATAAGCCAGCTGCGCCGGCTAGTATAAAAAGGCGGAACGTGCCTTGAAATGAACATTCGTTCGACTGCGTTTGCCCGGTGCACTTACTATATCGTTGTTACGTTGTGTGATTCAGTGACTGTTGTACGTACTGGTTAAAGTTGGACAAGTGTTAAAGTGAATTGTCAAGTTAAAATATTGTTGATTAAATTAGAAATCAAAGGTGACTTCGTTTTACTTGGTGTTCAACAAAATAATATCTACCCTCAAGCCAACATCAGAAGTGGGATCAGAACTCTACTCTCACTGGCGTGACGTGTTTGAACATGTTCGAAGTACAGCAAAAAAAACATGATGCAGATTAGAATACTAGTAGTGGTACGCCACAAGAGCGTGAATGCATCATACGTAAGTCGTGTAATAACGTCTCTGTTACCTCGATGGAAGATCTGAGCCACGAAGAAATCGTCACATCTTACGTTCTGGCTCATGTTGCCCAGTTTGACTGTCGACTTCATCACATGGCATTTACTAACGGAAATACAACACGTAACAAGCTATTGCAAGAAATTAAGGCAAGTGCAAATCTCAAGTGAAACTTCGAGCGCAATAATGGATCTGTCATGACGAGTGGGTAGTTCCGACACGAATCGTTTTTAAGCCAATGACTACTGCTAGAGTTACATGGCACTAGTACAGTAAACCAGGACATGAGACTGTGAATTGTCGCTGAAATTTTAGAATCTACTCGATTCAATACCAATAACACTACACGTTCGATGACTTCGGGCTTCATCGAGCAAGCAAGCAAACAAGAAAGCAAGCAAGTTTCCGTGGGGAAGAAAAATTGACACATCTGAAGTCGTCGTGACCTGTAAGATAAGACGTCCGGTGCGTTCGTGTCTGGCGATGCGGCGGTGTTCGGGTTCCGCTGGCGGATGCAGGTTTTTCCGGTGAAGTGCGTGCTTGTGCGTGCTTGACATGTGTTCGCGGTTGGCTTCCTCAGTGTGGGAGTAACATCGTGTAAGAGAGGTCTTGTGAGTCTGCACAGGTAGCCGGAGGTGAGACTTCCGCGGTCGCGGCCCACCCAGTCCGCGAGAACCGGGCAGATCGCCTCGACGGTACGGAGGCCGGCTGACGGGTCCGCCAAACGACGAGACCACGCCTCCAGCACGGACTGCCGATATTGGAGCCCCCGCGCTACGGCTGCACTTGCGCTAGGGCGCGCCGCCTCGTAGGAGACTGTGAGGTGCTGTGGCAGGTCCAACCAGAGACGTCAACGTGTGTTCCAGAGCTTCAGTGTGTTACAGATAAGTGGTTTTGGCTCCCCCTTTATGTTCCATTCAGGGTCAGACTGTAGTCTTATAAAACAAAGCCATAGTAATTTATTCAATGGTAAGCGGTTTCATGAACAAGTCACCGTAGTCACCCTAGACACGTCCTTACGGATCCATCAGATCCAATAACTCTTGCATTAGATACCTTCAGCTCTAACACTAGGAGCAGGCTGAGGAACCCCAGTAATCGTACTCGTCGAACTCGACAAAGAGGTCGACGTGCATCCTAACCCATGCATCAGCCCACTGAGTTTCTCGCCGGATCTTCTCAGTGGGTCGCGATTCCGATCCGGTAGTAGATTCATTCGCGAAGCAATTGCTCTTGAGTTGTTAGGTCTCCTGCGGAGGCGCTCGGGCAGTTGTTAGCAAATCCCACCCCTCTTGGCTGAGCCTTTGCTCGCCCACCCGTCCTGGTGAAGCGGGAAAGGCCTCCGGGCCACCAGTAATCTTTCAATCATCTGCAGTTTTGGAAAACGATAGGTATAAGTTGAGATATGTAAATGGTTCTAGTGTACAAAGTTCCCCATGAAAACTTACGCGAAGTACCTCGAGGCCCGTCAGGCCTACTAGAAATTTCTGAAAATTATAGTGACGATGACGTGACGGCGTACACAGATGGGTTAATTAATCTTGTTCGTGAAACTGATCTTAATGATGACGACTCTATCACTGACAATAGAAGCGACATTTTTGTCCGCAAATAGCGATACAGCAAACATAGTCTGTGGGTAGTGATACAATGTCTGTAAGCTCAGGCACCTCAGGTGCAGGTGTTGGAAATGTAGAAAACGATGGTCGGTCTCGCACTATTTCTGAAGAAATTCCGTATAAATGTTCTGGTTTAAGAAATGTTTTAACAAACGCTACCGTACACGCAGATTAAAAAAAAAAAAAAAAGAGAATTGTATGTGGCTAGAGAGATGTTAATCCGGACTAGCAAAAAAAAAAGAGGAAAAAAAAAAAAAAAAGTGTGAAGTCATTGAAGGGTCTGTCCGGTCCAATGGCTTGGCTATAGGGATTTTCATCCAGATTAGCCACAACAATTAGCTACAGGGATTGCGATTCGGTCTAGCATTATCCGGTCCAGTTCGAAAAACTGAAGGGATAAAAATTCCGGTGTAAGTTAAAAGGGACATACTTACATACCTGAAGAGTTTTAAATGAACTGGCCCAGGTGTGTAAGCAGTCTGAAGGTTATTTATAGCCAGTATAGGATTTTCTGAAGAATTATGCGAACCGAACCGTACTAGATTGTTAATATCATAGACCACGTTTTAAGTTGCATCCGTTAATGTCAGGATGAACGAACACGTTTGTTGTTCACAGACATACCATAAGAATGCGCGCACGAGGACGAGCGCACGTCAGTATGGCCGTGACGGCGTTAACGATATTTATGTTATACAGCACGTGCAATAGGAGTGACTCACACAAGCGAGGCGCGCCGGCCGTGTCGTTCTACTCGTAAACAACAGCTGCAACAGAAGTGACTCATAAGCCAGCTGCGCCGGCTAGTATAAAAAGGCGGAACGTGCCTTGAAATGAACATTCGTTCGACTGCGTTTGCCCGGTGCACTTACTATATCGTTGTTACGTTGTGTGATTCAGTGACTGTTGTACGTACTGGTTAAAGTTGGACAAGTGTTAAAGTGAATTGTCAAGTTAAAATATTGTTGATTAAATTAGAAATCAAAGGTGACTTCGTTTTACTTGGTGTTCAACAAAATAATATCTACCCTCAAGCCAACATATACATTTTTATTTTCATGAACAATTCGAAATTCGAATTCAATAAACTTTTTTGTGGCCAGCATTCTAAAAGAAAAGTTTTTACTGTGTGACAATACTTATGACCTGACTAGGTATATTAAAATTTTTATGGGTGCATGATTGTTGTTCTTTGACGTAAAAACTACTAGAAGGATTTAGATGAAACTTTACAATGTATGTATGGAATAGCTTCTACCTCAGAATATCACTTAGGCTATAATATAGTACAATGAGCGTACGATAGGTGGCGCGTAGATCGTTTCAATAAATTCGTCTTTTTATTCAATTTGCAGTAGTCACAGCCGAACGTGACCTTAAATTGACTAATGAAACTTAGTAAGGATATCTATGTACCAATGTTACACTAAAACCTTTACGTTACGTTTATGAAGTCATTTTGTTCTGTTAAAAATGTGTTTTTTGTAATGACGTCATAGCATTCGAAGTCCGCAATTATAGCGGTACATTTTAAATGTCCGGAAACATACTTGGTAGCTTTAATTCAAAAACTGCGTAGTTTGCAGATGACTGTCATTAGTGTGCTTCTAGTGCGAGTTTGTTAACGTTCTCGATGGCGTAAAAGTTAACTCAAATTTGTTTTGAATTGAAACGTTTGCTTACGTTTGCTGCTAGGGGGCGCTGTTCTAAAAGCATGTTACAAATTTGAGTTAACTTTTACGCTATCGAGAACGTTAAAAAACTCGCACTAAGCACCAGAGATGGTAAAAGATGTTTCGACATTATAGGCATGAAGTAGGATATCAATAATTTCGAATTTTAATTAGTAGTGATATATATATTACGTAATACCTACACGATTTAAATATCAAAATACGTCTACAAACATCTTTGCGATTGTGACATATTTTGAGAAAAAAACATACACACAAATCCACACAGAGGCGAATTTTGCTAGAAGTAGATGTTATTTACGATTCTGATTTCGAGAAATAATTTCTGTGATACGTCGAAAAAAAAAGGACTCCGAAATTTAATATTTATAAAGTTTTTCTAACCTGAGATAACATTGTATACAATTAGAAATAATTGAATATTCAAGTTGTTCATTTGACATGAGCGGATGCACACGTTAAAATACATTTTATATTGTTTATGTATGCACATGTCACCCGGATATTCGTGATAGCCGTCTCAATTATATCACAATTCTAATTGCTGTTTTAAAGACTTAAATTTGTTTTTGTGGACTTTCATTGCTATAATATAACAATGAAAGTCCAATAAGTAGTATTTTCATTTAAGTCATTTCAATATAAAGTGTAACTTTGGTCGCAACTGCACATTTATTTAAATATTGGTGGGATAATGGCATAATTGTAGGAATACATTAATATTTCATTAAATAATTAGTATAAATAAATAAATAACTCAGTCTTTCAAATTACATATTTATATTCACATGTATAAGGTATATTTTTGCTATAAATAAAATACTATTTTACATTAATATGGACAGAAAAACACAATTTAAATCTATAAAAATCTTAAAACGTCTCTCCTGAACATTTTTAAAATTAGCACTTCGGCCCTTGTCTTACCGAAGGTGCGATATGTACATTAAAGCGAAATAGTACCTACTCATTCATCACGATATCTGAAACTGGCGGTAGGACCTCTTGTGAGTCCGCGCGGGCAGGTACCACCACCCCGCCTATTTCTGCCGTGAAGCAGTAATGCGTTTCGGTTTGAAGGGCGGGGCAGCCGTTGGCAACTATACTTGAGACCTTAGAACTTATATCTCAAGGTGGGTGGCGTATTTACGTCGTAGACGTCTATGGGCTCCAGTAATCACTTAATATCAGGTGGGCTGTGAGCTCGTCCACCCATCTAAGCAATAAAAAAAAAAATAAAAAAAACTATCCTTCCGACAGACTATAAATTTGACACGGGCTGTAAGAACGCATTTACGTGAATTCTATCCAGAATGGATATTTCATAAGCCATTGCATAATATTAACAGAAAACGTTGCCATGGTAACCGCTCCTACCAAACTTGCAGTTTATCGACTACAGACTCAGACAAGCAACTCTTTATTTCATAAAAATTCGGCGTTTCATTCTTTATGGACAACAAATTTAATGTTGAAAAAACCGCGGGACATTTATTTAAACTAATTTAAAAGCATCTAGTACCTTGCGGTTGTGGTTGTAAAAGATTGTTATGCGAAAATGAAATCGAATATTTGAAACAATACACATATTCAGTTTTTTTATGAGACTCCATGTCGTTTATCCCACAGAGTTGGATACTGGCATGGTTTTTGGTAATTGAACGATGTTTTATTGCGTATATAGATGATAATCCAATAATTGACGTGACTTTAAAAAAATGGGTATTTCAATTAACATTTCCAATTATAACACAAAGTAAATCAAATTCACTATTACATAATTATCTGCACTTAATAAGCACCTCCCGGAAGATTGTTCTTTGGATATATGAATTGAATTGATTTTAGTAAATTTTTTTTTGTAGTCACTGTCAAAATCACACATTGATATGCATGTTCTTTTGATACCAAGTTCCTATTTAAAAAATAAGTATTAGCGTTTAATACAAAGCCGGTATGAAACCGACTGCCTGTTACGAGATATAGGCTTAATGTACAATATACATATGTATATATCGTGTTGTCGACGATATTATAGCTAAAATTATTATGAAGCGATAAAACAGACTATTTCCTTATCGGAATGCCTGCTTCGACCTACGGGTCTAATCGATCTAGCGATACAATCATACCAATTTGTCAGATATCTTCGTTTGTACTTACATTTCGTTCGAACCGCTCTACCGAATTACCGAATGATCTACTGCAGAAAGAATAGAGTTCTAAACCATAATAACAAAAAAATAAATTGACGTAGCAATTGTTACTTATTTGGAGGTTGGCTTAAAGTAACCGGGTTTTGATATAAAGTATAATCTTATTAACTGACCTTTAGCCGAGTTCTCCAGGTTGATATTTTATGTTAAACTTTTTGATCACAATGAACCACACACACACACAACGCCGTAATTTACTTGTTCAGATATTGTTTCAAATATTAGCACGCGTTCATCAACGACGAGTTCTTGTTGAAGACTGACAGCGGGCAAGCGTGACGCGGAAAACAAGGCGCAGTAAAACCTTATAGCGTTTCAAATGAAAATCAACCAAAAACAGACAGATATAAAGACCATAATGGTTAGTTCACGATTTAGTAGGTTGTCGGTTTTTAATGCATTTTCCAGTTTTTGTGCACGGTTTGTATGCGTTCGATTAACTTTTAATGACCCATAGGTTCGGATATAGTCGAAAAAATCATTTTCTTCCGTGTTTATTATGATTAAAACCTTTTTAGGCTAATAAACAGTGATTTCTTACAATTAAGACCTGAGACAAATCAAATTAAGTTAATAAGAGTATGGACAGAAAATTATTGCCAAATTTAATTCAAGGTTCACCACAAGTATCATCTATATACATATAAATAAAAATGGAAAATAAATAAAATTGGAGTGTCTGTTTGTAATATTGAATTAACCGCTTTTTACTACATGCATATTATTATGAATATATACGGCACATACACCAAAATAACATTTTTTACTATTTTTGTCTGTCTGTCTGTCTGTCTGTTTATTCTGGCTAATCTCTGGAACGGCTGAACCGATTTTCACGAGACTTTCACTAATAGGTAGCTGATGATATAAGGAGTATCTTAGGCTACTTTTTAGACTAGCTTCGCCCCGCGGCGTCGCCCGCGGCACGAGAATAACCGCGGGTAACATTCCGGGACTCGGCTATCAAAATTAAAAATTAATGTTTCCGAAGCGAAGCGAGGGCGGGTCGCTAGTTTGATAATAATATTACTATGCTCTGAAAACGGCGGCTATAGCTGATGATAAAAGTATAATTTTCATTATCTATTCAAAATATTTCCAGTGGAATATGTAGCGGAACACTTAGCGATTTAAAGTCTTTCCCAAAATATCGCCACATACTTCATGTTTGAACATGTCGTACCTTCCACTACACAAAGCGGGAGATGGTTTAGCAAAAATAGTGATTTTCTCTTAGAATCACAATAACTGTGATTGCCACAGGAAAACTATGGGGAGTAATGGGTTATTGGTTGAAAAATAATTTAATTAGAAAGAGTACAAACTTATTTAATCTTTCCTATTTTACAGCAAGAACACTCAATTACAATTCCTATTATAAAGTGCTGCCACCTAGTGTCTATATATAGAGTTAAATTTGCTTTTCATATTTCGAATAGGGAAGAGGAATGCTTTGAAGGCAATCCTTCGAGATCATCCACCATGATCGCCATTTTACTTTCCGCTACCAGAGTCGAGTCATCCATCGTATCTGAAAACAATGCGCTCATTCATAGTTCATTTCCAGAGTTTTTTTTGCCACATACCATCCGGCTCTCAAATTAACTCACCCCACCACGGCACTTCTTAAGCGCTATGACCTGTTATTCTTGAAACGTGATTTGCAAAGAGTCGACTGGTAGCTCACCTGTGCTCCTGGCTTTGTTGATGTGCATAAAAGTGAATGATAACTTGATAAATTGAATATTAACTTATCATTCACTTTCATGGTACAATAAAGTTAAATAAAAAGAGATGTTTAATTATTTTAACGGATAATTCTTGATATACTGCTCGTTAACACACTGATGCAGAGACGGTAATATTTTATTGGAGTAATTTGATCGATTGATATTTCATTGGACTAAATCTGTTTGAATAAGGTTTTATTTGTAGAAAATGGGTATGTATCTTAAACTTGTCTGTATTGCACGCAAAACCCTTAATACTTTTTTATTTTTATTTTTTATTGCTTAGATGGGTGGACTATCTCACAGCCCACCTGGTGTTAAGTGGTTACTGCGCCTCTGGTAAATGCGCCATCCACCTTGAGATATAAATTGTAAGGTCTCAGTACAGTTACAACGGCTGCCCCACCCTTCAAGCCGAAACGCATTACTGCTTCACGGCGGAAATAGGCGGGGTGGTGGTACCTACCCGTGCGGACTCCCAAGAGGTTCTACCACCCGTCATTACGCAAATTATAATTTTGCGGGTTTGATTTTTATTACACGATGTTATTCCTTCACCGTGGAAGTCAATCGTGAACATTTGTTGAGTACGTATTTCATTAGAAAAATTGGTGCCCGCCTGGGATTTTAACACCGGTGCATCGCTCAACACGAATTCACCGGACGTCTTATCCACGACGACTTCAAAATGCTCTACGCGATTGAATGCTGTACTTAATTCCATCTCGTTAGAAGTCAACTGCACTTTTTGCATATACAGCTCCAACTTTGAACTCTGCACCATTCACAAGAATCATATTTACCAATCGAGGATCTAGGAAAGAGAATGAAGTCATAAGCAACTAATTGTGCAGGGGATTAAATCTGAATGAGACGACCCCCCAATCCTCTCCCTCGGTATATAGGTCAGTGTGACGTATCTTATGACGTCACAACGCTTCCCAGGTGAATGATGACTGGGTCGATCCCGAGGGACGACCTAAACGTTATTTCATGATTTTTCGTCGTACGTCGTGTATTGAAAAAGTTGTGATTGAAACATTCCCGAGTGCTTGTTACGGGCGGAAAATTAATATTTTTACAGCCGGATTCTTGTAGTTCTTCTTTCCAAGTATGTGACTCTTGAGTAATTTTTGCTACTGTCACGTTATTGCCAAACTGTAGTTAAAGGAATGTTTGAATTAATATGTTTTTTTAATATTTTTTTATTGCTTAGTTGGGTGGACGAGCTCACAGCCCACCTGGTGTTAAGTGGTTACTGGAGCCCATAGACATCTACAACGTAAATGCGCTACCTACCTTGAATTATAAGTTCTAAGGTCTTAGTACAGTTATAACGGCTGCCCCGCCCTTCAAACCGAAACGCATTACTGCTTCGCGGCAGAAATAGGCAGGGCGGTGGTACCTACCTGTGCGGACTCACAAGAGGTCCAACCACCAGTAATTACGCAAATTATAATTTTGCGGGTTTGATTTTTATTATACGATGTTATTCCTTAACCGTGGAAATCCATCGTGAACATTTGTCATGTACGTATTTCATTAGAAAAATTGGTACCCGCCTGGGATTCGAACACCGGTGCATCGCTCAACACGAATGCATCGGACGTCTTATCCATAATACGACGACTTCTAAGTTAGGTCATACGTGCGTAAACCACGTGTCGTGTAGAATTAAAGCATTTACAAATAACGCAGGCTCTATTGTGTTGTTCTACTCGTAGATTGGTAGATGATCTCACGGCTAACCCGAAGTTAAGTGGTTACGAACCGGCACGATTATTGTTTTTAGCAGAGTTGTTTTTTCTTTTGTTTAAATGTGAATACAACTTCTTGTACGAATTCTTGTTTAGTTTTTGTCTTTTATTTGGAATCTCTAATTTCCAATTTTAGATCAATATTATCACTTAAAAAAAAAACATATTCATTAATGTATAATATATCAATGCAGAGTCAAACAAAATAATTTGTACACTTAATACACAATAATATATACACTACTGATAGAAAAAACACATAAAAAATTATGGTTGTCCACCTTAAAACGATATTTCCGGACAGTTGAGCGAAAATGAGATCAAAATTACATAAATGGATGGGTGGACTAGCTCACAGCCTACCTGGTGTTAAGTGGTTACTGGAGCCTATAGACATCTACAACGTAAACGCGCCACCCACCTTCTAAGGTCTCAGTATAGTTACAACGGCTACCGCGCCCTTCAAACCGAAACGCATTACTGCTTGACGGCAAAAATAGGCAGGGTACCTACCCGCGCGGACTCACAAGAGGTCTTACCACCAGTAAAAATGTCCCACTAGAGTCAAATTCGTAGCTGTGTATAACGCAAAGCTAAAACCTTTTTATTTACAATCTCCCCAAGATAATGGCGTATTACGAAACAATAGAAGGTGTTAAAACTGAATGATAAAAGGTGACGCGCTATTTGACCGATAACAGAGATTACAAAAGCGACTTCATTATTTATGTAGTCGATATTTATAATTTTGCATATCTTTTTCATAATAATGAAAAAGATACCTACTTATTTCTTTATATTTACGAGAATGGACGTACTTTTCATTGGTTAATATAAAGCACTTTCAAAGTATGATAGTGCTTTAATTTTGACTGACTCGATGGTGCAGTAATTAACCCCTGACTATTACACCGAGGGTCGTGGGTTCGATTTCCACATCGAGCAAACATTGTGTGATGAACATTTTTTTTGTCTAGGTGTTTATTATGTATATATGTATATGTTGAAACGTATTTCAGTATGTTTGTCAGTCTCTAGTACCCATAACACAGGGAATCCTATAAAAGAGCTGGATAACTGTGCGTGATTTATTATTATTACATGTCATCGCGGATCCTCCCGATCCACTAATGGTGCTTTAAGGTGTCTCAAGCACCGGTCATCGTTTTCGTCGAATCCGTCGCTTGCGACGAAGGGCTCCACGAGTAAATTAACCCTCAGACACAGCCCACTGAATTTCTCGTCGGATCTTCTCAGTGGGTCGCGTTTCCGATCCGGTGATAGATTCTTCGAAGCACGGCTCTTACTAGGGTTCGTGTTAGCAACGTCGTCAGGTTGGACCCCCTTGAGCTCACCTACACGTCAAGGAGAAGCTGATATAGCCTCTCAAGGCTATCAGCATAGGTAGGAGAAAAAAAAAGATAACTTTTTATCATCTCGACTACATTCAGCTATGCCAAAAGTTCCTTCATTTCTTGATTTTTTCTGTATACATCTTTCATCGTATCCTATAATCGGTTCCAGAATCCTTCACCAAATATTACGCCCCATCACTAAGAGGTCAATCAACTATACAAATATTCAAGCTTCGCACTGAAACAAAATAATAGTTTTCATAACAGCTTTGAAGACCTTAACGTTTAAGCTAAGAACTAGAAACTGGTGGTAGGACATCATCTGAGTCCGCATGGCTACTTACCACCACCTTGCCCATTTCTACCGCGACGCAGTAATGCGTTCCGGCTTGAAGGATGGTGTTGTCGTTGTACTTGTATATAATTGACTTAGTACCCTTATCACAAGGTGGATGGCGCATTTACGTTGTTGATGTCTATGGGCTCCGGTAACCACTTAACACCAGACAAGCCCTCTAAGCCATAAAAAAGGGGACTTCGATGTTGAAATAAACCGAGAAAAGACTTAACATGTATTATATCTCCTCATGATTACTGATAAGAATTATTTGATGTTTGAGTATTTAATGCATGTCAAATAGCTGTTCTCTATTACATTGTATTTTGTGTATATATTTATAAGCACTTGTCTCTTGTTGCTTTGTTTATGTTTGTTTCATTGTGCAATTTTGTACAATTGTTTTACTGTTGGTCTTTACCGAGGAATGCCGGTGTATGAGTTAGGCACGCCTTTTGTACATGTAGTTATGAAGCACACTTTCTTTCTGTTTCCATACCTTTTTTTGTGATTTATTTCTGTATACAATACAAAATATTATCATGTTCAGCTTAAAGACGTTCTCAGCTGGATATAAGACACACCCCACCCCCCAAGGTTCACCATAGTGACTGGTTCTGCGCAGTCCGCATACAGGGGATTTCCGCGACCTGCAACTGGTCTCCATATATCGAAATCATATACATGTCATACACCATCAGTGGAAATAACTGCGATATATTAGATTTGAAACGTCAGGTTAATTACCTGGGTGGAATCGGAGGTGGCGTTGCGATCGTAATTGTTTATGGCTAGACTTGTTATTGACTCGTTCAATAGACAATGACGTATGGCAAGTGTCAGTGAATCTGTGGATGACGTGTGACATTTGAAGAGTTAATCTATGAGGGTAGGATGCACGCACGCCTTGCGATCGCACGCATTTCTGAGATCACCGCGTTTCTAGGCTGCTATTATTTAATTGTGTTCTTATTTAGAGTCTAACCTACAAATGACTGACCACGAGGACACAGGTGATGATCGGGAAGAGCTTAACCCGACATAAATAATATATTCAACAATTAACCTATAAGTAGATGCAGAACACTTTATTCGTAACTGGCTTCACGTAATAAATAAATTCACACAAGAGAGAACGATGTTTAGGTGACTATGAGTATATATCAAAAGGGGCAAAGCCACTCGCAAGAACATCTTTGAAATATTCCATAGAAAATACAAAAACAAAGAAATATAAATAAAAGCATGATAAATAGGTCGCTTATTAGATTATTTTTGTTTTGTCAAGTCTCCAGATTAGTCTAAATATTATCAAACAAAGTAGCGTTTTATTTTTATCATTCGATTTTATATTCAAAATTTCTGATCAGTACTACATTACCACAGACATTACATCTGTGTGCTTTGTGCGAGTTTTTTAACGTTCTCGATAGCGTAAAAGTTAGCTCATATTTGTATGGAATGAGATCGTTTGCGCACGTTTGCCGCTAGGGGCGCTGTTCCAACTGCATACAAAATTGGCTAACTTTTACGCTATCGAGAACGTTAAGAAACTAAGCACACAGTACTACAGACTGGGTACTAGTGACTGTCGATTTTTCAAATTGCGATGGACCGACGCATTCATCACCCACTGAATCCATTTAGGGTTCGATCGGGTAAAGTTAAGTGTCAGCTTTTTACGGTGAGGGATTAGCGACAAGACCACCATCGCCGACGAACTTCTAAAGAACGATTTGTTAAACGGATATTTAATGTGGTACGTCAAAAAGATTTTTTCCGTAGTGCAGTTTTTCATTACTTTTTGTTTTTCTTATTTTTAAATGACATCAATTTAATATTATCAAAGCCATCCAGATAAAAACAGTACAACCAACGACAAAAAAAAGTTTAACTGGTGGTAGGACGTCTTGTGAGTTCGCACCGGTAGATACCACCATCCTGCCTATTTCTGCCGTGAAGCAGTAATGCGTTTCGGTTTGAAGGGTGGGGCAGCAGCTGTAACTATACTGAGACTTTAGAACTAATATTTCAAAGTCGGTGGCGGCATTTACGTTGTAGATGTCTATGGGCTCCGGTAACCACTTCACACCAGGTTGGCCGTGAGCTCGTCTACCAAACTAAGCAATAAAAAAAAACAGTACTGCTTTCCACGAATCATGACAAAACTTTATATCCGACCTAATATTGACCACACGCATGCTCTTGTTGGACATTTAAAAGTCGGATTAACCTATGCACTGAATGGAGGACTTGGTCAATCCAATTACTGATATAGACGTAGCCAAGCTAATGCCCAAGGTATCGTGCCTGTATTCGACGGAACTGCAATTTCCTTTGAGGAAGGCTTTCAATCTCTGCGGACTTCCTATAATATACAGTGGATTTATTGCAGAAAACATTTCACTGCGATGAGGAAAAATAAAAATATATTCTGTATTGCCCATTAAGCCGGTTTTGTTTACTGACAACGAATGCGGATCGAACATATTACGGGGTCACTTTTATTATATTACAGGGCTTAAGCGACCCTGGGACAGGTCAAATTATATTGTGTGACAGCTTTCTCACCCTTTAACTTCGCGGCAGAAATAGATAAAACGTTACCACGCATCCGTGCAGGGATCCGTTTCTGTATGAGGAGCTTACACAATTATTTACGTCCGATTTTCTTTGGTTCGTTTTCGATTTCATTCATGCTATTGATTATAAGAAAAATTAGTCCCTAGTCAGATAATTTGAAGTATGGCATAGTCACATCACTTGACACCAGTACGTATACCAGTTTCGCTTGGATTAATGACATACAGCCGATATTCGTTCACATTGGCTACAACAACCCCAAAAAGGAAAACAAAACGGATTCATTTCAAATAAAGAAAAATGTGGTACTAGATTATTTCTTTGCTTACCTATCTGCCAGTAGCTTCGAGGGGTTATTCTGGCTTTACCCTGACTGGTGAGCAAAATCAAGGAGCTCTCCCTGAAAGGGTTTGCTAAATAAAATCAGGCCTAGCAATATTGATTCGCTGAACTAATACCGGATCGGAATCATGACTTACTGAGAAGAACCGGCGAGAAACTCAGTGGGTTATCGTACTAGAAAATTCTGGTACATTGGGTTAAAGTCCGAAATATAAAAAATAAAAGCCGAAAACTGTCTAGGTAATTAATGACATTATGTTCATTTAACTACCCCAATAAAAAATTACTCTTCAATGCCATTAATTGTATACTTTACCCTAGAATTTTCCGTTTTAAATTTTTATTCGCGAAGACTTCCACATTATTCTGTGTTAGCTCCCGTTTGTGAAAAACAAAAATGAAAAGAGCAGAACTAGGTCGTGTTTACCTTGTACGAAACGAAAAGAAAATAACACAAGATGGGCTTCGCAAAGGCTGTGGTATATTTAAAAGTTTGCTCTCTGCACGCTGCGATATGAGGTCGCCCGAAATGAGGTCTTTGCAGTGTATGGTTATCTTTGTATTACACTGGTATAACATCGAACTACAATATCTACGATTGTAGTGTTTTTTTACAAAAATAGCAGTCTTTTCTCTGGTTTTCGCGAGACTTAGACATAATTAAAACTGCTTTTACGGTTTAATCTCGCGATTTTCTTACTGTTATTAATTTATTTCTAACGATTTCAATTCTTTTAGAATTTCCATCGAATCTTTCGGAAGTTTCGCCTTCTTGGGCCTCGCTTACCGATTCCGAAACGGCAGCATATGGAGGGGACCAACTGTTTAAGATTCAGATTCAAGCCAGGATTCGGTTGATGTCTACAACAGGTTTATGCGATAGCCTGATAGCCTAGAGAGACCATTTGTGACAGGAAAGATCGAGGGAAAGAGACCGCGTGGGCGCAGTCCGACAAGGTGGTTCTATTAAAACCGCACCACACTAGGGATCCCTTTCTACGACGCCCTTCATGCAGCCAATGATCGAAGGCGCTGGAGGGACATTGCAAGAAGTAGAATCCTGTCAAAATATGATGATCACGACCCTCAGCAGTGAGGAAACGACGCGAGTCGAACATCGCCTGTAACGCGTACTGGCTGCAGAGCATTAGGCTCTCTATCGACATCCGCCAGCGTCAAGTCGATACCTATTTGTGCGACGAAGGTGTAATGCCGCCCCCTTTATGCCTATACTCTGTCGTGTCCAAGTCGCATCCACAATGATGGCACTCTACCGTCTGCACAGCACCTTTACAAGTTACTTCCCTAACCAACCATGCACGGTCAGCACCTGTACCATCCGGAAGATGAGGCGTTCGCGGACGCAATTCAGCCAGTCCCGAGGAACGGTTGACTCGCCTTAACCGTCCGCAGGCCGGCCTAATGATTTTCCAGCTGTCTAGACTGCGCCTGTAGTGCTGAAGAAATGAGGCATATTGTTTCTATCGTTTCGTAGTTTTTGACGCAGGTTTTAATTGTCCTTTAAGGACTACAATAAAAGTTACAAATTGAATTATTTTTGTTCGCATTAAATATACGATCTTCCGGCCTAAAACATCATTTGTTCGCAATTCATAAAATTAATGTACCCTATGAACGTTTACCATGATCTGTGACAAGAAAACAGCTGAACCTTTAGCTAAGTACAGTTTATTCCTGGGTTTCGCCGACTTGATGATAACAACCTTTATGATTTAATCTCGTGTTCATTATTATTATTATTTTTATTGCTTACATCGGTGGACGAACTCACAGCCCACCTGGTGTTAAGTGGTTACTGGAGCCCATAGACATTTACAAAGTAATTTTAAGATGTAAGTTCTAAGGTCTCAAGTATAGTTACAACGGCTGCCCCACCCTTCAAACCGAAACGCATTACTGCTTCACGGCAGAAATAGGCAGGGTGGTGGTACCCACCCGCGCGGACTCACAAGAGGTCCTACCACCAGTAATTACGCAAATTATAATTTTGCGGGTTTCATTTTTATTACACGATGTTATTCCTTCATCGTGGAAGTCAATCGTGAACATTTGTTGAGTACGTATTTCATTAGAAAAATTGGTACCCGCCTGCGGGATTCGAACACCGGTGCATCGCTTCAACACGAACGCACCGGACGTCTTATCCGTTAGGCCACGACGACTACGACATTATTTCGGACGATTTCAATTTTGTGTTAGCAGACATGTTAATTCTATAAAATTTACATATATTTAATTTACGTTTCTTCGCACACAGTATCTCAGAGAGAGAGAAAGAGGGATAGATAGATTTTTATGCCAAAGAAATTTTTTTATGAACTCAATGTTTCAATACTATTTCAGCCACTTCTATTATGTTTCCCATATATTGTTCTGTTTATCACGCTAAATTAAAAGAAATAAGGTTTGATTTTTCAAGATGTATGTTACGTTTTTAAATGATTCAACTGTTTCAAGGTCGTCATGTACCTAGGAAAACAATGAATGAATTGGTAATATCTACTACAGACAATATTATTAAGCCTAAGCAAAATCGAGAAAAAATATGTGCCAATCGACTCTTCCTCAGCCTTAATATAGGTACCATACCTACCAAGTCGAGTAATAAATTATTCCACAACCTTCTTTTAATTTTCTTTAGTGTTGCTCAACTTTATTATAAAAAAAATACGTGATATTAAACTTGTTCATTTCAGAAATTCACAATTCACGAAATGGACGATGTCTTGTATAAATTCAAAGTTTTCGATTAAAATTGGGAGATTTTTCTTCTTTTCCACACTGAACGCAATAAATACAACATTGTAGCCATTCGTAGCTACACAAGAAAAGGAGTCCAATTTTTAATTAGTTACAAGAAAAAATATTTTTTACAAGGAATGTGTGCCTTTATTGGAATTTAGATTTTCTTTTTAGTATTTTATATTTTACTATCTGCTGTTTCAGTTAAAAAGATTTCGGCAATTAAAGAAATACATCAAAACTATTAAAATGGAATTAATTTAATCCTCCCTCGACGACCCCGACGTAAAGCTGACATTGGCCTTTAGTTCAGCCAATACAATCGATACAAGCAGTGTAGTACAAATTATATGAATAAAACAAATAATACTTACATTATATGACAGAAAAGTTGAAGGAGACACCACTAGCACTACAAAAGTAAAGCTCAAGTAAGAATATGAATTATAAAACACACAAAAATAGTAGGAAAAATGTACAATTTGTCGCGCGATCAGCGGCCGCCCATTTTGTTTTCTGACAACCTATTCCTAAATTAATCTAGAGGCAGGCAACACCATAGATTATACACTTAATATATTGGCAACACTGATTTGAAAATTCGTGCACAGAAAAAAAAAACTTCCAGTTGATATTTTCTACACGTAAGAATTCTTATTGATATTTATTTTCCAAAATATGCAGTTTTTATATTTAAAAATGGGTGAAAAAACGAAAAATGATATTATAATTCAACTTTAGTGCCATCTTCTGACAAAACTCCATATTTCAACAAGCAATTAGGTTTTATCGCTAGAAATGCTTCATTATAATTTTGTTAGATGGCGTTATTTTAAGTTAAATAATCTATAGATTGGGGTTCATTTAATTAAATGAACGTTATTTGTGTTGTCATTAGACAAGTAATTTTGATTAGCAATTTTTCTTTTATTATTTATCCTAGTTACAAATTTTATCTTTTTCTGACTTCATGTTGCGTTAAAGCTAATAAAGTAAGTTTTACGTTTTTCAAAGCTCGAATACAGAACAAGTTACAATTTATATCAGTAGGTGGCACTGACATATATTCCTTACAAAATCAAAACGAGGTATGTGGCAACACTAATATGTGAAAAATGAAATTAAGATTTACTAATGGTTATGTTACTGTATGAATAGAGTTTTGTAATATCGTAACGTCTACTACAATAGGCGTCATATTGAGCATAGGCCAGCTTCGTGCCTATAAACGACATGGCGAAAATGCATACGAGAAGTAATGCACACACAGTTGGACACAGGACTGCTCCGAGCTTGCTTGTACGACTCGGCTGTAATGACCCCGCTTCCGAATCCGTAACGCTATGATGATCGGAATTTTTCGTCATCTCTGGAAAATGGAAAAAAAGGTTGACAACGGTTTGAAGTAGGTTTCTTTTGATATTCACAAATCACACTACAATAGTTAGGTTTCATTGTTCGATTGAGTATCTATAACTTAATTTATACAACGAAAAATATCTATTTCATTATAATAAAATAATAATTCATTTTTACGACAACTTCTTATCAGCTAACATTGGAAATCTTTTATAATAATATGAATTGTGATATCTATACTTCTATATCTATATCTATACTAATATTATAAAGAGGAAAGATTTGTTTGTTTGTTTCGAATAGGCTCCGAAACTACTGGACCGATTTGAAAAATTCTTTTTCCATTAGAAGCCGACATTGTCCCTGATGAACATAGGCTACTTTTTTTATTTATTTTTTTGGTTTCATGTGTGTTTTAATGTTTCCGAAGCGAAGCGAGGGCGGGTTGCTAGTTAATATTATAAAGAGGAAAGATTTGTTTCTTTGTTTCGAATAGGCTCCGAAACTACTGGACCGATTTGAAAAATTATTTTTCCATTAGAAGCCGACATTGTCCCTGATGAACATAGGCTACTTTAAAAAAAAAAAAAAAAAATATTTTTTTGGTTTCATGTGTGTTTTAATGTTTCCGAAGCGAAGCGAGGGCGGGTCGCTAGTATCTAATATATTGATACCAGCTGTGTTATATTATGAAAATAATATTCTTTGTGTAATCGCCTTTATGAAAGGTTCACGACCTTCACGATACCAAGACGATGCTTAATCAAAGAAAAATGTTTTATTTTGTCATAATATCTTTAAGTTGCCGCAATTTCGAGTATTTATTTACTGAATTTTTATACCGCGTCTTAAAAGTGAAGTTTTTTTTTAAATTATGTATTTTTTTAAACTAGGTTTTCACAAATTTTCTTCAAATAGCCCGTGAATTTCAGTCAACATTCAGACAACAGTCAATTTGCTGTGTTTTCAATCTTTCGTAAGAGTATTGATTCTATTGCTGCGTGAAGCATTCTCTGCATGCAAGTCGCCTGGTGTAAGTTTTCGCCTGTTCAATCATTGTATAAGCCTTCCTATAAAGATATTCTAAAATCTTGTTCGAAGAAAGACTAGCGGACATAGTTCTCAGAAATAACAGCGAGGGGAATCCCATTCAAAATTCTAAAGAACCTGAAACCGAACAAATCTATTGCTATATAGGGATTTACTTGGAACTGCTTAAATTTAGATTCAATTAATATTCAGGAGAAACGGATATATGTGAACAAGGGTCATTTCAAGCGATAGATCCTACTTTCTTATTATTATTACGTGAATGAGGTATCCGTACCTACGCTATTCTACATAACTAGATAGGTTTTTCGTTTTACGTCGAGTATTTGTGGTAAGGCGTATGTTGAGGCACAAGCAGGTACCTTTTTTTTAAGCCTAAGCTGATAGCCTTGAGAGGCTATTTCAGCGTAACCTTAACTAGTAGGTGAGCTCGCGGGGCTCAAACCTGACGACGTTGTTAGCACGAACCCTAGCAAGAGCCGTGCTTCGCAGAATCTACCACCGGATCGGAAGCGCGACCCACTGAGAAGATCCGGCGAGAAACTCAGTGGGCTGTGTCTGAGGGTTAATTTACTCGACGAGCCCTTCGTCGCAAGCGACGGGTTCGACGAGAACGGTGACCGGTGCTTGAGGTACCTAAAAGCACCGTTAGTGGATCGGGAGGATCCGAAATGACGTGTTTGGGGCGACGTCGACTGCTTTCCATTATTTCCGCAGGGTCGGGAATGTGTCGATGAGGACCACCACCCTATCTATTTCTACCGTAAAGCAGTAATGTTTCGGTGTGAAGGGTGGGGTAGCCGTTGTACTGTAAAAACAGACTTATAGCTCATGCCTGAAGGTTAGTGGTGGCATTAACACTTTGGATGTCTATGGGTTCCAGTGGTCACTTAACACCAGGTGAGCTGTGAGCTCGTTCAATCACATTAGTAATAGAAAAAAAAGATCAATATTATTTAATGTAGCGCCCTGGTTTGGTCAATTTTATTGAAGGTATTCATGGGGTATGATGATGATATAAAATTATACCATTTTTTATATAATTTTTCATCAGTTGTGAATGCTAGGGGCATAGCAGTGAAGAATGTCCTCAAACCTCGTTTGAAGAAGAACATATCGCAGCGCTCAGTATCATAAAGGGATAAATTATAGAAACACAACATAGAAAATCTAAAAGATACTACGTATTTTGAAGTGTTTGTAAGTCTAAACTTTGGACAGGCACATATTTTGCCCGCTTGCATTTTGCAGTATATTCGAAATTGTTCCTAAAAATAGCAGCTTTTAAATTAATCAATCTCATTACCAAACCAATGCACATCACGAATAAAATAAATTATTAACATCTAATCATACACAAGGGAATTAGAAATAAAAAAATCACTTTACCTCGTTAGCTTCCCTTCAAAAAATCCAAATAACAACTAAAAACTAATTCAATAGGGGGACATTGTACGGAGTTATTTTCAGTGAAAATTCGACATAGGAAATCTTTTACACAATTCCTGTCAAAACCATTCACTTGTCAGATTTATTGTAAGAATGCGAGAAGGCGAGAGGATCTCTTCATTAAAATATTCTTATTTTAGTCTTCCATTCGCTCGCGACTTACCAGTGTGCTTAGTGGGAGTTTAATGTTCTCGATATTGTTAAAGTTAACTCAAATTTGGAAGTCGTGAGAAGTCCTGACTCGTATTCCCATATCTTCTTATAAGTAGTATTCGTCTAGTAAGTATTATAAAAAGCTGCTCGTGTCATAAGTATCTGGTCAGACCATTGTCATAGATAGTTCTAGAATCTACTTTAAATGGGAAAAAGTTTCCGAAGGCGTGTTTAAATAAAAGCTAGATCATTTTTTTTTGGTAAACATAAGGCTGAAGGCGTTATAAACATGGTTTTTATACTCAACAAAGAGATTTTATTATTCTACTAGCTGACCCGGCAGAGTTCGTATTGCCTCAATCGATAAATAACAGCCCTAAACTTTTGTACCAAATAAACTTAAAACGAACAAAAGGAATGCGTCCGACGGGGGACACATCAAAGGAAAATCAAAATTGTTATTTTTATTTAATTCCGAGCATTTTCATATTTATCTAAACTTTTAACGGTCCAGCCATTCTCGACTTTTAACGAGACTAACGAACAGCAATTCCTTTATATATATAGATTTGTTTATATTATATTTTGTAGCTATTAGAAAGCTAAAGTCTAAAATTAATATTAATATAAATTCCTCATCTATTATCAATGGAAAAATCATTCATAGTTAATATTTATTCGCTACGCATACCGTTAGAATGACAGTAGCTTAATTGTCAGAAAAATTGACATGGGAAGATTGCAACAAAAACCACTATAAATACACAAGCAAAGCAGAAATTTTAGATTTAAATCAAAATTGCGAAATACCCTATCAATATCTTTAACACATTTCACGTATTTCAGAGCACGCTCGGAAGAATTCGTTTTTCAATGATAAAACGTCTGCTGTTTGTTGTGATATATTCAGTTCTAGTCATAGCTTTATTTTGTTTCTTGTGTTATCTGATGACGACTGTGAACCCTACACCCGTAGATAGGAATGGCAGTAATTATCTCAGAGAAGGCACGATATTGAACAATGTGTTAGAGGTAAGATTTTATGGATTTTTTTGTTTCTAAGTTAGTACTAACGTTGAAAATCATCGAAGTTGAAAACAAGGCAGCATGGTTTTTATATAAAACTAAACTATGAATTTTGTCAGAGCTTAGGAAATTTCTGTGATTTATGATTGTAATGAGACATTGACCGTGTGATTGATTTCAAACTAACTTCTGCTTTTTTTTCTATGATGTAACCGTAAGTAAATATGTGAAAAACTGAACGTATTTTGAAATAAATGATCGTGTCTATTTTTTATCAGCGAGGAATCAATTTGTTTTACCTAACTAGCTCGCAACATCAATTCAGAATGCGTTTTAAAAACAGAATAAGGATTATTATAATTTGATTAATTAATTTAACAATTATAGGACACGGCAGCAGTAGCGAACTCAATTTGGAGGCTCACTGTCCGATATTATGTGAACTACGACGTATTATACGCTGCAAACTCTTCCAACACGAGAACTGTCGTCCAACTATAGACACGCGGTATCATTGGGTTCTTTATTTGCCCTTTTAGGCAGACGAGTGAACGGTCTTCCTGATGATGAGTGGTTACCGTCGCCCATGGACTTCAGCAATGCCAAGGGCGGAGCCAAGCCGCTGCCTACAGTTAAGTACTGTCCACAAGCCTCGTTTGAAGAAGGATATGTCATAGCGCTCGGGAAACACCGATGAGCTCAGTGCCCAACTGTCAATCGCTTGACATCATGTCACTGTCACCCAATCTGATGTTTACAAATTATGAAGGATGCCTCTGATCATAAGATTTGAAATCGTAATCTCAATTGGATAGCTTGACGGCCTTTAAACATGAATGATGATACTGTTACGCGCTGGGATTCGGGATAAATAAAATTTCACCAAAGTACAGCTTAAAAACTGTATTGAACACTTAGAACACTTAAACACTTCACAAATACTTTTAAACACTCAACAAACACTTTAAAACTCTCAATTCGCTTGTTCCGCTTCGCTACAGGTGTTCCGTTCGCTGTTTCGCTTCGAGTAGTTACGATAACTGATTGACTGCGTGCTATCTCTGCAACGCTTTTATAGCCGATACCTCATTCCTAGAATTATCGAGAATACTCTACACATCTCTAGTAGTAGTTTCCGCTATCTGTCAATAGATGGCGTTGTACTTCTCGAGCGTTCTGGGCGCTACTAGATCTTTCTATATTCGTTCGACTATTAGACGATAGATGGCGTTAATACCTACCCGTACGAGCTACCACCAGTATTCATTCCGATAGAGGCACCCGTCACGTGCGGACGTGCTCATCGACCACTCGATCGCCCGGCCTTTGTTCGCCCGGCTTTTGTTAGCCCGGCCATTGTTCGCGCGGCTTGTGTTCGTGATACATCTGCCGATCAAGTGTTTTTCCTGGAAGTTTTTATTTGTATTGTTTCTTTTTGTTATTTCTGTGTTCGTGGTACATCTGCCGACCAAGTGTTCCTGGAAGTGTTTATTTGTTTTGTTTCTTTTTATTATTTCTGTTTTGTTGTGTTCTTTGTCTTGTAGTAATAGCGCCGCATCGCCACCTGCGTTCAATAGAACCGCTCAGGTCCGAGAAATTGGGGCTATTTTTAAGACCCGGGGCCGCCCCACCTGGGCACTCAGCGATCATGGACGCTGTATTTGCGGAGTTCCTCCGACTTCGCTACCCACAGCTCGCCTCAGAGTTTCTTACCTACAAGGCTAATCACACTGCGAGCCCTCTCGAGGACTCCGCCGTGCTCGCTGCTCCTGCGTCGCCTGTACCTGCGTGCAACGCTTCTACATCGAGCACCGCAGCCTCCGTCGTGCCTGCCGTTCCCGCGTCGCCTATACTGGCGAGTAAAACTGCTGCGTCGTCCGCCGTGGCCACCGTTCCAGCAGCGCGATCGTCCGCGGCCTCCGTCGCGCCCTCCAAAACACCTGCTCGTAGGTCACCTGCGCCCGCCTCCTCGTCCTCCGACTCTGACTCGGAGATGGAGGTCGACCTCGCCCCCGCCTCATCGACGGATGGATTCACCCTGGTACAAAAGGGTAAGAAGCGTGCCGCGGAGTCTCGAGCTCCCGCGGCCGCTAAAATTAGCAAAGCCGCGAACGCGTCGCGCCCCCGCCCTCAGACTCCCGTTGCGCCTCCAGCCCGTGCCACTCCGTCGCCGCGTCCGGTGGCACAAAATAAAACCCAGACCCCTCCCCCGGTAATCCTCCAAGAGAAGGCAGCTTGGGATCGAGTTTCCCTGGCCCTTAAAGCCAAAAATATCAACTTCACGAATGCCCGTAACCTCGCGAACGGCATTCAAATTAAGGTTCGAACACCCGACGACCATAGGGCCCTCTCTTCTTACCTCCGTAAGGAGCGTATAAGTTTTCACACGTATACGCTCCAGGAGGAGCGCGAACTCCGTGCCGTCATACGTGGCATCCCTAAAGAGTTGGATGCCGAGCTCGTCAAGGCCGACCTTCTCGAACAAGGCCTACCGGTTAACTCCGTACACCGCATGCACACAGGCCGCGGAAGGGAGCCATATAACATGGTTCTCGTCGCCCTCCAGCCTACCCCCGAGGGTAAGCAAATATTCAACATCCGAACGGTATGTAGCCTTTCCGGAATCGCCGTCGAAACCCCACACAAGAAAGGCACACCTAGCCAGTGCCATAACTGCCAATTATACGGGCATTCTTCCCGTAACTGTCACGCGCGCCCCCGATGCGTCAAGTGTTCAGGCGATCACGCCACGGCCCTATGCACTCGCGATCAAAAAACCGCGACGGAACCGCCTAGCTGCGTCCTGTGTCAAACACAGGGTCACCCCGCAAATTACCGCGGATGCCCCCGAGCCCCGAAAATAAATCGCCGCGTCGCCCGCCAAAACCGCCTCCGAGCTTCCGGCCCAGACATCAAAGCCTCGGCACCCTCTGTGTCGCAGGCTAAGCCAGCGTTCGTTCCGGCGCCGGTGCCCAGTGTCTCGGCTTGGGCGAAACCGCTGCCGTACACGAACACGGTTACAACTCCCTCCTCCGCGATTCGTCCCGCCCCCGCAACTCGTCCCTCTCCCGCGACTTGCCCTCCGACCGCGTCCGACAATCTCGCTTTAGCGATCGACTTCTTTCAGTCGATCAACTTTGAGCGCGTTAACGCTTTGGGCGACGCCATTCGCGCTGCCTCCACTGCACAACACTTTATCGCCGTTGTGCAAGAATACGCCGACGTATACGCGTCATTAAATACGTACGTCCTCCCCTCACTCCGCCGGTAATCAATGGCGTATATAAGTAGAATAAAGCCCCTATCCGTAACGATAGGATTTTTTAACGCTTACGGTCTCGCAAATCAACGTGATCAGGTTTCTGACTTTTTGCGTGACCATCAAATTGATATCTTTTTGGTGCAGGAGACCCTACTTAAGCCCGCGTGCCGTGACCCTAAAATCGCGAACTATAACATGGTCAGGAACGACAGGCTCTCTGCTCGTGGTGGTGGTACCGTCATTTACTATAGAAGAGCCCTGCATTGCGTCCCGCTCGATCCTCCCGCGCTCGCTAATATCGAAGCATCAGTGTGCCGAATCTCACTGACGGGACACGCGCCGATCGTTATCGCGTCCGTTTATCTTCCACCGGATAAGATCGTTCTAAGCAGTGATATCGAGGCGCTGCTCGGCATGGGGAGCTCTGTCATTCTGGCGGGCGACCTAAATTGTAAACACATCAGGTGGAACTCACACACCACAACCCCGAATGGCAGGCGGCTCGACGCGTTAGTCGATGATCTCGCCTTCGATATCGTCGCTCCGCTAACACCGACTCACTACCCGCTAAATATCGCGCATCGCCCGGATATACTCGACATAGCGTTATTAAAAAACGTAACTCTGAGCTTACACTCGATCGAAGTAGTTTCAGAGTTAGATTCAGACCACCGTCTCGTCGTTATGAAGCTCGGTCGCGCTCCCAACTCCGTTCCCGTCACGAGGACTGTGGTGGATTGGCACACGCTGGGCATCAGCCTGGCTGAATCTGATCCACCATCGCTCCCGTTTAACCCGGACTCTACCCCGTCTCCTCAGGATACCGCTGAAGCCATAGACATCTTAACGTCACACATCACCTCAACATTAGATAGATCATCGAAACAAGTTGTAGCGGAGGACTTCCTTCACCGCTTCAAATTGTCCGACGATATTAGGGAACTCCTTAGAGCTAAGAACGCCTCGATACGCGTCTACGACAGGTATCCTACCGCGGAAAATCTATTCGAATGCGTGCCCTACAACGCGACGTAAAGTCTCGCATCGCCGAAGTCCGAGATGCCAGATGGTCTGATTTCTTAGAAGGACTCGCGCCCTCCCAAAGGTCTTACTACCGCTTAGCTCGTACTCTCAAATCGGATACGGTAGTAACTATGCCCCCCCTCGTAGGCCCCTCAGGCCGACTCGCGGCGTTTGATGATGACGAAAAAGCAGAGCTGCTGGCCGATACATTGCAAACCCAGTGCACGCCCAGCACTCAATCCGTGGACCCTGTTCATGTAGAATTAGTAGACAGTGAGGTAGGACGCAGAGTCTCCTTGCCACCCTCGGATGCGTTACCACCCGTCACCCCGATGGAAGTTAAAGACTTGATCAAAGACCTACGTCCTCGCAAGGCTCCCGGTTCCGACGGTATATCCAACCGCGTTATTAAACTTCTACCCGTCCAACTCATCGTGATGTTGGCATCTATTTTCAATGCCGCTATGGCGAACTGTATCTTTCCCGCGGTGTGGAAAGAAGCGGACGTTATCGGCATACATAAACCCGGTAAACCAAAAAATCATCCGACGAGCTACCGCCCGATTAGCCTCCTCATGTCTCTAGGCAAACTGTATGAGCGTCTGCTCTACAAACGCCTCAGAGACTTTGTCTCATCCAAGGGCATTCTCATCGATGAACAATTCGGATTCCGTACAAATCACTCATGCGTTCAACAGGTGCACCGCCTCACGGAGCACATTCTTGTGGGGCTTAATCGACCAAAACCGTTATACACGGGAGCTCTCTTCTTCGACGTCGCAAAAGCGTTCGACAAAGTCTGGCACAACGGTTTGATTTTCAAACTATTCAACATGGGCGTGCCGGATAGTCTCGTGCTCATTATACGGGACTTCTTGTCGAACCGCTCTTTTCGATATCGAGTCGAGGGAACCCGCTCCTCCCCACGACCTCTCACAGCTGGAGTCCCGCAAGGCTCTGTCCTCTCACCCCTCCTATTTAGCTTATTCGTTAACGATATTCCCCGGTCGCCGCCGACCCATTTAGCTTTATTCGCCGACGACACGACTGTTTACCATTCCAGTAGAAACAAGTCCCTAATCGCTAAGATGCTTCAGAGCGCAGCCCTAGCTCTAGGACAGTGGTTCCGAAAATGGCGCATAGACATCAACCCAGCGAAAAGTACTGCGGTGCTATTTCAAAGGGGAAGCTCCACACGGATTTCCTCCCGGATTAGGAGGAGGAATCTCACACCCCCGATTACTCTCTTTAGACAACCCATACCCTGGGCCAGGAAGGTCAAGTACCTGGGCGTTACCCTGGATGCATCGATGACATTCCGCCCGCATATAAAATCAGTCCGTGACCGTGCCGCGTTTATTCTCGGTAGACTCTACCCCATGATCTGTAAGCGGAGTAAAATGTCCCTTCGGAACAAGGTGACACTTTACAAAACTTGCATAAGGCCCGTCATGATTTACGCGAGTGTGGTGTTCGCTCACGCGGCCCGCACACACATAGACACCCTCCAATCTCTACAATCCCGCTTTTGCAGGTTAGCCGTCGGAGCTCCGTGGTTCGTGAGGAACGTTGACCTACACGACGACCTGGGCCTCGAATCTATCCAGAAATACATGAAGTCAGCGTCGGAACGGTACTTCGATAAGGCTATGCGTCATGATAATCGCCTTATCGTTGCCGCCGCTGACTACTCCCCGAATCCTGATCACGCAGGAGCCAGTCACCGTCGACGCCCTAGACACGTCCTTACGGATCCATCAGATCCAATAACCTTTGCATTAGACGCCTTCAGCTCTAACACTAGGAGCAGGCTTAGGGACCCCGGTAACCGTACTCGTCGAACTCGACAAAGAGTTCGCCGTGCAACCTAACCCATGAATCAGCTCGCTGAGTTTCTTGCCGGATCTTCTCAGCGGGTCGCGATTCCGATCCGGTAGTAGATTCATTCGCGAAGCAGCTGCTCTTGAGCTGTTAGGTCTCCTTCGGAGGCGCTCGGGTAGCTGTTAGCAAATCCCACCCCTCCTGGCTGAGCTTTTGCTCGCCCACCTGTCCTGGTGAAACTGGAAAGGCCTCCGGGCCACCAGTAATACTTCAATCATAAAAAAAAAAAAAAACACCAGTATAAGTAAATGGATTGTGGTACGCCATTACTTTCCAGTCTATAGAAATCAATAAAAATGTTTTTTTTACAGTTAAGAGATTTATACGGTGATAATGTTCCAACTGGTGATGATTTTCAATATGGACTAGAGAAAATCGATCAAAATATTACACTTATAACACTAATACGATACGCAAGTACTACATCCATTGAAATTAAAACCACCGCTGAAGAGAAGACAGTGCTAAAAGTAAATGTTGACACATATTTGACCGGCACAAATAATGGAATAAATAAAATACGAAATATAAATAATTCCACGGTTGTGGGCGTTGACAATGTTTCTGTTAATAGTAAAATTGAAACCAGGAAACGGGTTGTCAGTGATATAGATACCGATAAAAATGGCGCTTAATGTGTGCTTCTTGTGCATAGTTCAAATCAAATCATTATAATCTTAATTCAAAATGTTATATTTAATTATTGAATAAAATTACGAATCAAAATTTAATTTAATTATTTAATTTAATTTAAATTTCGGTATACTTTAGACTAGTATTATTCCCGTTATGATTACCTAAATGTAGTTCAGTTGTTTACAACGAATTAATATCAGAACAGAATGTTATAATGTAAAGGTACAAATGAACGTATGGGTAAGTATAAATAAAAACATATATGAAGCAAAGATAAATTAGCTGGTTTATTTGCAATCGCTCTGAGGAAACAAGCATTATCTAAATATAAATCGTAAATATTGACTCTATATAAGAAATTAAATCTTCGAAAGAGCGTAACAACGCGAAATATAGCGAAGTCTGTAAATGTGTAATATAATTTTTTTGAAAAATATATTTCATTTTTACTTTAATTAAACTTGTCTTGGGCTGTAATGCCTTCTTAGAAATTCGATTTCTTATGTCTATGTTACTTAGAAAAGACTTTTCACATCAGTTGAAAATATAATGAAAAATGTTCAAAGTCAAATAGCACAGAAAGGACAAGTTAGAACCCTTGGGTATTTTCTTTTTTTCCGTAATTGTTCGCTGGTAGCCTACGGGGCTATTCCAGTTTCTCGCGGACGAGTGGGTGAGCTCACGGACTCAGCCTGAGAGAATTTGCCAACACTAGCCGTAGCAAGAGAAGAGATTCACGGAATCTACCTTCGGTTTTCATAAATAAATAATATTATAAAGAGGAAAGATTTGTTTGTTTGTTTGTTTCGAATAGGCTCCGAAACTACTGGACCGATTTGAAAAATTATTTTTCCTTTAGAAGCCGACATTGTCCCTGATGAAGATAGGGTACTTTTTTTATTTTATTTTTTTGGTTTCATGTGTGTTTTAATGTTTCCGAAGCGAAGCGAGGGCGGGTCACTAGTCATAAATATAATTAAAACTTTCTTTTATGGCTTTAAAAAAATAAAAGAAATAGCGGGAAAAACTGTAAAAGTAATTTTAATTATGTAATAGAATAAAAAGCTCTGCGATATTCGAAGTTGTTGTATCTACAGACAACGGGGCCGTGGGTCTTTCTGACCGTTTAGACAACACAAAAAAATAAGAAAATTGAGAACCACATTTTAAGCTATTGCATAGATTTTATCGCGGGCTTTGAGCGCGGCGACCGAATCAAGAAATTCCGTAACGAAAATAAAATCTAACACCCCCCACTCCGCCTACCATGTAGCTCGCGTTCAATATATTCACACGTTGCGCTTGTGTAGTGTTTGTGAATAACTGGCGGCGTGACGTCGCACTGCATGCGCATCATGAAAAGTCTGCCCATCTCTCTCTCTCGCGCGATCTAGCTTATGAGTGTGAAGGGGACAGTTAATGTTTTGCTTTTGTTAATGTTTATAAATATAGCGTGGTCTTAGTTTATTATTGTTTTAATATTAAATTATTATTGTCTAATTATAATTGCATAAGTTGATAAAAAAATGCTATGCAATAGCTTTACCACGGCAGTCCCCGATTGCCACTTTTTTGCCCTATCTATTCGCTGGTAACCTAAGAAGCTATTCTAGCTAAGAGAACTAAGACTCGTTGTTTCCGAAAAACATTTACTAAATTATTATACATAGAACAAATCTAGCACGTGTACAAATATCAAAAGGAGAACGCAATTCGCGAACTGTACAACATTATCAATCAGTGAATGTTGCCAGGCCGTTGCAAAATAATTGCCGGCAAACGGTTAAACGCAAGGACTCTCGGTAAGTGCTATGAAAATTACAAATTATTTACAGAATTCCGAATTGTTAGTTGAGTATCTATTGAATGTTTTATTTTATTTTAAGCAATTTGTAATTGGGTTCGATGAACACTGTTATTTTTATTAACTGGATTTGTGTAATTGGAACAATTAATCAATGGTAAAATGTAATTTTGGTTTTCGTCATCTTATTAATTAAAAATTTATGGTACCTACCGTTAAGTACTCTCCACAAGCCTCGTTTGAAGAAGGACATGCCATAGCACTCGGGAAACACCGTGGAGGGGAGCTCATTACCGGATGGTACATGCCAAAAAAGATCTCTGGAAACGCACTGTGAATGAACGCAGTGGCTCCAGGTAGTATGAATGAACTCTACTCTAGTGGCGGGCGGCGCGATGGTAAAAACCAGATGATGGAATCATCTCAAACAATTCCTTAGAGAACTTTTCATGGAACATATGGTACAAAACACAGAGAAAAGTGAAGTCCCTCCGCAGACCCAGAGGCTCCAAACGATCCACGCGTCCAGCAGTAGACGACTGTGGGCTGAAAGAGAGAAGAATGATTTAGATTTGGTATTTTCTCAGTCTCTTGCTCTCTATCTTTCTCATTAATAAGATTTTGATTCGTTTTAATCTTGAGCCAAGCAATTAAGTAGTTATTCAGCGTGGATTTGCCCTAGTATTAATGATAACTTTTGCCCACGACTTCGTCCGCGTGGAATAGCTACTTTGGCATAACTTTAAATTTTCCTCGATAAATGGGCTATCTAACACGAAAAGAATTTTCCAAATAGGACAAGTAGTTCCTGAGATTAGCGCGTTCAAACAAACAGACTCTTCAGCTTTATAATATTAGTATAGATAGTCTATAGCCTTCCTCGATAAATCAGCTATCGAACACTGAAAGAATTTTTCAAATCGGACCAGTAGTTCTTGAGATTAGTGCGTTCAAACAAACTTAATATGCATTTTATAAATAAAGAATTACCGAGTAAATGACCCATCATTGTATGTCTGGTCTGTGAGGTCAGCAATACCTGTTATAAAGATCAGTTTATGCCGGACGTCAGAAGATATTTAATTATATTTAAATACACGTCTTCTATTTTATGGTAATCGGTATTTTATGTAAGAATGAAGCAATCAAATCAGCTGATGTATAATTGGAGGTAAATATATTAAGAAATAAAGCAGTGAATTATCTCCATTGAATTCCATTCCATTCTCAAGTAAGATCATGCTAAGTAATATAATTAATTATTATATTTATATTCGAAAATATATCACAAATTATGAAACAAGTTTAAAATAATAGAAAAAGAAATAAAAGTACAAAATGAATTGCCGTTCCACAGACCTGAATAGTTATTTTAATTTAGCAATCATTAAGATCCTTTGTCTATTCTAAGAAATACAAATTAAATTGCAATATAATAATTAAGCTTCCTGTTACCCATTTTTTATTATTGCGTAAGTTGGTGGACGCGCTCACAGCCCACCTGGTGTTAAGTGGTTACCGGAGCCCATAAACAACTACAACGTAAATGCCGCCACACACCTTGAGATCTGAGGTCTAAGGTCTCAGTACAGTTACAACATCTACAACGGTTAACACACTTTTTTCATAGCTTTGATAGCTGGACGAGCTCACGACCCAGCTGACGTTAAATGGCTACCGGAGCATATAGAGATCTACAACGTAAATGCCGCCACACACATTGAGACCTGAGTTCTAAGGTCTCAGATTTACAGTTAAACGGCTGCCCCACCCTTCAAACCGAAACGCATTACTGCTTCACGGCAGAAATAGGCAGGACGGTGGTACCTACCCGTGCGGACTCACAAGCGGTCCTATCACCAAAACAGCGTTCGGTTAAAACACCAGGGTGTCATAAATCGAGCGAGTACTTTGTATAGTTGCGCGCGAGAGAGTGGCGTTCCCACGTGCGCCGGCGGCCTGCCTTGAACGGCCTTGCCGGCCTCCGGATTTTGTTTACCAGTTTATTTACGCTCGCTAAATGCAGGAGCGACGTTTAAAATTAATATTCATTAATCAATCTGTATGCAGCGTCTCCTCAAGTACTTTGGACACGTGGCCCGACGAAATCCTGACAACTTGGAAAAACTAGTAGTTGTAGGTCGCGTGGAAGGAAAGAGAAGTCGAGGAAGATCGCCAACCAGGTGGACGGGCAATGCTTGACAATGTCAAGGAGGCCACAAACACCAGCGTCCCGGGCGCCATTAAGCAGGCCAAATGCAGGCAACGTTGGAGGAAGCTAGCACAAAAACTAGACCACCTCAGTAATGAGGAAGCGATGAAGAAGAAGAAGAATCAATCTGGTCAAAGGGGTTGGTAGAAACTGGATGAGAAAGGCAAGAGACCGAAGAGAATGGGGTGCATTCGAAGATACCTACACTCAGCATTGGGTGGACACGGGTTGAAGAAGAGAAGAGAGAATCAATCTCTTTTTTTTCCTTCATATATTTTAAATTTAGTTTGTAAAGATAGTTTGTTTCGTAAACAAAAATGCAGTTAAGCAGTAATGCGTTTCGGTTTGAAGGGTGGGGCAGCCGTTTTACTATACTGAGACCTTAGAGCCCACATCTCAAGATGGGTGGCGGCATTTACGTTGTAGATGTCTATGGGTTCCGGTAACCACTTAACTGGGTCGGTCACCGGTGGGCCGTGAACTCGTCCACCCATCTAAGTAATAAATAAAAAACCTGCTCCGTTAAAACGAAAATCTTTGTCTGTGACTCCTCAGGTAATATGGACGACATAAAACTTAAAACTATTGACAAGCATAACGACGCACGTATACTTAAAGAGCGTATATTAATGCAACTAGCAATGGAAAATAACCAAGTCGACCCCGTTTCTTTGTTTTTAATTTTTATATTTTTTTATTTGTAACGTTCTCATTTCGTTTAAATTTATTTTATTATACAAAATTCATTAATACGTCCGTGTATGAAATATCGTATGTTACCGCATAACAAGATATCGTTTGCAGCAGGTTTTTGATCACGTTGAAGTATAGTTTACAAATTGTGTATATATTTTTTTGCGTAACGCTAATTAGTTGCAATTAATATTTTGTAAGCTGCAAGTTCGTGAGTCGATAATAATAATTATAGGTACGTCAAAAGATTGTTGGAAATCTATGACAGAGATAGGAACCTTTTTTTTAGGATTGTAGGATTACTGGTGGCCCGGAGGCCTTTCCAGTTTCATCAGGACAGGTGGGCGAGCAGAGGCTCAGCCAGGAGGGGTGGGATTTGCTAACAGCTGCCCGAGCACCTCCGAAGGAGACCTAACAAACCAAGAGCAGCTGCTTCGCCAATTAATCTACTACCAGATCGGAATCGCGACCCGCTGAGAAGATCCGGTGAGATACTCAGCGAGCTGATGCCTGAGTTAAGTTACACGTCGAACTCTTTGTCGAGTTCGACGAGTACGGTTACCGGGGTCCCTAAGCCTGCTCCTAGTGTTAGAGCTGAAGGCGTCTAATGCAAAGGCTTAGCGACGTACTTATAAAAGAATTCGTGATACATATTTTCCAAATTTGCCACACAGAATTTGAAATTCGCATCATCAGCAATGTTAAATTTGTGTAGGTGCTTTGTAGCGTTAAGTGGTCAATAATAAGAACATCAGGCAAATGTCTGACGGACTTCTGTAAAGCCTGTTTTTTTTATGTTTATATGTTTTTGTTTTCTCTATGTGCTTCGCGACAGATATAAGCAGAATGGGCCACCAGTAATCCTTCAATCATACAAAAAAAGTTTTCTACTGTTGCAAAGTAATAATATTTCCGATACTTGAAACATCAAAAATCAACATCAACATCATAACAGCCATTAATTACAAAACGCATGATTTATTTTTGGTCCTAACTTTGAATTTTAGTTCTCATTTATCAATTTAACAGTTTTTCTTATATACAGTGTCATATAGTTAGAAACACTTCTTATAAATAAAGAAAGTTTAAATTCAACGTACAAATGTTCGTAAAAAATACACACATTCAATAATTAATAATCATGTCATCAATCATCTCTTACGTTTATTACAAAATGACTCTTACACATGTAGCAGTTTCTTTTCTATTACTGGCCGCTTGGACGCCTAATTAGAGACATTTTAAAAAGCATCCATAGCTCATTATTTTTTTGAAATTGGAGAGTAACGTTTCTTTCTGGGCTTTTTCTATTATTTTGGCGGCAATTCAAAATTTAATCTGAAATTTATTTTGTTCAATATGGGCAAAAATAAAAGTTATATTGCGTTAACTAGGCAAATAATTGTTAATTTACATAAAGATCATAAGTGGGCGTACGGAAGAATAGCTGAGCATTTAAATTATTCTGTTAAGAAAGTTTTTAATGCAATTAATCATTATAAAACACATGGAACTGTTGAAAATGTTCTTAGAAAGGTTCGACCAAGAAAAACCTCTCCCAGAGAAGCTACGCTAATCGTTCGTGTTGCTAAAAAGACCCATTTAAAGGCTCCAACCAGATTAAAAATGAAGTGTTTTCGCCTGATGACGCCAGGTGGGCTGTGGGCTCATCGACCTTTATAGGCATAAAAAAATAGATAAAACTTATCACAATCATTTTTAAGGATCTCGTGTCAACAGAACGTGCCTCTGATTTTCAAGGAAGTACGACCAACGCGAAGAACACTTGACATGAAAACCACGACGTTTCCTTTCACAACTAGAAAGACAAAAGTTTAATTAACTTGACGTTTCCGCGGCCTTGCTCCATCTAATTATTAATATCAACCGATGACTTCTAAGTGGGCAATTTCTCGAGTCCTCAATCGTTTTCTTGAAAATATTACGTTCTGTGGAATTGCTTTCTGCGTTTGTCAATGTGGCGGTTAATTAAATGTTTGCTGTTATTGCTGTTTCTTTACTGAGAATATTCATTTTGAGATTGAACTTTAAAGTATGCTCGAGTAAATTGTTCGGCCATTGAATGAGTTCTCCCTATCTGAAAGGGTAGAAAATAGTGTTGTAATTATTGCGATGCAACACGCTCAATATTAAAACTCAATATGTTCACGAGTGCCTGACTGCTCGATAGTATGTTAGCTATAATTGGAACGAAGTTCCTTACGGCAGGCTTGGAGGGGATAGGGATTTTGCTGCGCGACCGAACTGAAAAAAATGTGATAGTAAAACCGTAAGAAAAAATCCGTGGAAAAAAGTGCGTGGAATAAAACCGTTAAATGAGACGTGCGCAGGCGCGAGCGCGGCAGTCGTATACACAAGCGAGTAGTGTATAATACCTTTCTCTTTCTCCTTCTTTTTTTTGCAAATTGTGTCGATTCTACATTAGCCGAAGGAACTTCGTTCCTACCTGCTGTCCCACGACACCACATTTTAGTTTTTTGATTTTTTATTGGTCTATTTGTTTATTAATTACCAAACCCCATAGATAACACAGCGCGAATGGCATCACCAATCTTTAGACATGAAGTCTCACTAGTAGTAAATGATGCGATAGAAAAACCAGCAGCGCAACGACAAGTTCTTTTATTTGTGCGAAAAAGCGGGTAGAAATAGCAGGCAAGGCTTGTTTTATTATCAATATCCTCCCTTCGTTGGCTTTGCCTGGTGGTAGTGGCGGAAGGGGGCGTGTTAATACGTGACTTAGCAACATGGCTAGTGACAGGGCATGGTAGCTGACGTCACGTCCGTTACACTAGTATTCTATAATCCTACCCTACAAACCGAAACATATTTTGTTCTATGGCATAAAATGAAAATATAGCAAAGATCAATCTAACGAATAGGGTGAGGACTGCTGATTCAGCTAGGACCATAATAAATTGTGTATAACATGCCAAGATATAATGGGTCACAGGTACAATCGTAATGAAACCTGGAATCGAAGTTGTGCAGCTCGCAACGACAAGTTTTTAGATTAGCTTTTTAAAAAAATACGTTTGTAAATCTGAAAGGCAACTAGATTGGACTCAAAATGAGTTTGTTTATAAGGACTATCCTCCATGGTCCAGTGTACTCGACAGGCTTCGAACCGCAAGATCTGGAAGCGCATCGCCAGGAATCCTCGAGAACATGAATGACGATGACCTAATGAATGCTTCTGTGTATGAATGATGTACATCGTCAGCGTAACCACGACTACTCTGAAAAGAGTGTTCGACTAAGATGAAGATGAGGGCCATCTAGGGGTTCTGACATATTCATCATACACATTCAACACCAGACCAGACTTAGCGTATATTATTGCTTTGTTATAAGACATACGAACATTTGCCGAGTTTGATGATTTAACAACAACTAGAAGCAGCTGAAATTTATTACAACTCAATACAACGTAGCACTGATGTCATTCGTGATATGATAATATTATTATAAACAATTACTATAACATTAAAATGACAGTAGGCAGATAAATGATAGCTGCGTGACCAGAGAGCGCAATGTCAAAACGAGTGAATTCGGATCTCGACCCTCGGTTTATCGAGATTTCGTTTTGCTTAGTGAAATCAAAGACAAAACTGACATTGTATTGTGAGTCACAAATAAATGGTTCCGTACATGTTTTGTTTTTATTGCTTAAATGGGTAGACTAGCTCACGACCCACCTGGTGTTAAATGGTTACCGGAGCCCATACACATCTACAACGTAAATGCCGCTACCTACCTTGAGATATTAGTTCTAAAGTCTCAGTATAGTTAAAACGGCTGCCCTACCCTTCAGACCGAAACGCATTACTGCTTCACGGCAGAAATAGGCAGGGCGGTGGTACCTACCAGCGCGGACTGACAAGAGGTCCTACCACCAGTAAAAATGAACATAATATTTAGAATTTTTTATTGTCCTTGTAGGCAGATGAACTTATGGATCGTCCGCAGCAGTTACCATCGCTCATGGTCGTCAGCAATGTTAGGGGCACAGCCAAACCGCTGCCTTTTTAATACGCCTTTTATTAGCTTCAGACGTATGTATGTTTGTAACGGAATTTTTGAACATGATTTTGACCCCTTTCAAAACGTTGGATTAACTCGAAATTTGGTATACTTATTAAAGATAGATGGCAATTCAACATTAAAAAAAAAAAAATTGTAATTCAAGTAAAAAATGAAAAATAAATAATAGTTTAAAAAAACTAACAAAATACGCTTTTATAGAAAATTCAACTAAAAAAACTATTATATTATTTATTATTATTAACCCTGAAAATTCCGTTATTTATTATTATTAACCCTGAAAAATCAGTTTATGGATACCCGGTCGAGGGGGGTAACAGACCGGGCTATGTCGGACTCCAGCGCCTCCAGAGAGGAAGATCGTGGTCCTCCTCTTCTTCCAATTCCTGCCGAGAGACTACGTCTTGAGAAAGGCGCACGAGGCGCTGCGCGGTGGCGTTTATTTGTGATAGATATGTTTTTAGCTATCACAAATAAACAAGCGGTAAAAGTTCTGGCAGCTTTGCGATATAAATACAATATTATTCGTGTATATATGTAGTTACTCTTAAATGGTCTAAGTCGAATTCACTGAATTTTATGTTTAATTTCAATATGGTCATCATTATTTTCAGTTTGAACCACGAGGCGTTGAGGTCATAGAAGCTATCTAAATGCATGAATATCTATATATATATATATATATGCGATACAATAACAAAATAAAAGTGCACTGACTGACACATAACTTTACAGGGCAAATCTCATCGCTTTATCAGCTGTATCTTGTTTGTAGACTTTGACTTGCGTGATTGTTCACAGATTAAACCAGATTCGTGCGAAAACAACTTGTTAATAATATCTACAGCTTTATATTGAACATTTAATAAACATTAAAATATTCTTTAACAGATTAAAAAAATTTTTACATCATGGAACGATTTTTGAATTTTATTACCTATTTCGTTAAATTTACTTTAATTACATTTTATAAAGTTATAGTTATTTTTGCGTGCTTTTGAACCATAGTATGGCTTATATGTCTAACAGTAGGTTCTGTGGCAATTTGAAATACAGGTATTTTTGGAGATATGATTTTTAATCCATAATCCTTATAGTTAACTAGTCGTCTCTATCAATTTCTTTCTTTGTGTTCGTGCCACAAGTCTCTGCTTCAGATTGTTTCAGCAGTCCTATACGCCCTTCTTTAAGGAGCTTTAAGTAGCATCTTAAAGAGTGAGCAGTGATTTGGTTCCTACTCCCAGCATTGTCGATGTTTTCGCTTTTATTTTAGACTAGCGGCCCGCTCCGGCTCCGCTTGGGTCTTTAACAAAAATTTTGACGATATTTGACGTTATTTTATTTTTTTAAATGAAAGAACACTTATTGCGGCATAACTATAATAGTTAGATATATGCTGTCACGTCACTTTTTCTAAATAAAAATGTGTTCTACAAAGTCGTAGGACATTATTTTATTCTATCATCAATAGTTTTCGCAGGGCACGCGATGTAAAGAATATTTTAGGTAATTTTTTTACACCTTTTACACATTATTGGAGTTTTAGTATGGGTCCCATTTTTTTTCAAATTATAGCCTATGTTACATATCACTCGGGAATAGTGTAGCTTCCAAACAGCAAAAGAATTTTTCAAATCGGTTCAGTACTTTCGGAGCCTATTCAATACAAACAAACAAACAAATCTTTCCGCTTTATAATATTAGTATAGATAGTATAGATTAGTATTTATATTAAAAGTCCTTGTTTTTGCTCATTTCTCACCAATCCTACTACAATGGTAGACTTAAAGTTGACGAAGTAAGATAGGAATTAGTGGGAATATTATGTTTAAAATTTAGGTGACGATATTATTAATTCGGAGAATATAGGAAAATGGAGGTTCGAAGTGGCCCACGTCCCAAACTGTTTTCCTGTAAGATCTTCAATAATTCATGAAGCGAATTCATCATCCATCGTCGGGATTATGTTAAGGCGTCCTAGATAAATACGAAATACGTCTGTATCGAACGTTGAACCTGAACTCGAAAAATTACGTGATTTATTCCATAATTAAAACGTTTCCACGGAATTTGTTCTTTTGCCTGTTTTTTTAGGGCGTATTAAACGTTAAGGTCAACTGTATTAATAATGACAGTGTGATATTTGAGAGACTACTTCAGGAAATTTTGGTAACGGTTGGTATAATCAGAGTCCTCTGTTTGGCTGTTTCTTCTACGAGTATATCTAAAATGTATGGGTTATGCTACTGCTCAAATATGTTTCCAAAAGTAAGATGGTATATTTTGATCCCGATGCTTGAGGTTATTATTCATAAGCAAAACAATGTGTCTTTTTTATTGCTTAGATGGGTGGGCGAGGTCACAGCCCAACTGGTGTTAATTGGTTACTGGAGCCCATAGACATCTACAACGTAAATGCGCCACCCACCTTGAGATATAAGTTCTAAGGTCTCAGTATAGTTACAACGGTTGCCCCGCCCTTCAAACCGAAACGCATTACTGCTTCACGGCAGAAATAGGCAGGATAATGGTACCTACCCATACGGACTTACAAGAGGTGCTACCACCAGTAATTACGCATATTATAATTTTGCGGGTTTGATTTTTATTACACGATGTTATTTTTTCACCGTGGAAGTAAACCGTAAACATTTGTTAAGTACGTATTTCATTAGAACAATTGGTACCTGTCGGCGGGAATGGAACACCGATGCATCGCTAGATATATAGTCAGGTCATAAATTCTGTCACATGTTTAATGTAAAATAATTGAAACAAGTTTATTCATTATGTAACCATTCATATACCAAAATGAACTTAACAAAACATAGATTCTTATGACACTAAAGTTTATTCAAAATGACCTCCGCGATTTTGAATACAGGCCTTCAATCTGCGCGGCCAGTCGTCTATCGCAGCACGAACGAGGTCCATGTCAATATCGGCGGCTGCCTTAATCAAGGATGTCTTGAGTGAAAAAAGTCGTCGTGGCCTAAAGGATAAGACGTCCGGCGCATTCGTGTTGAGCGATGCACCGGTGTTCGAATCCCGCAGGCGGGTACCAATTTTTCTAATGAAATACGTACTCAACAAATGTTCACGATTGACTTCCACGGTGAAGGAATAACATCGTGTAATAAAAGTGAAACCCGCAAAATTATAATTTGCGTAATTACTGGTGGTAGGACCTGTTGTGAGTCCGCGCGGGTAGGTACCACCGCCCTGCCTATTTCTGCCGTGAACCAGTAATGCGTTTCGGTTCGAAGGGTGGGGTAGCCGTTGTAACTATGCTGAGACCTTACAACTTATATCTCAAGGTGGGTGGCGCATTTACGTTGTAGATGTCTATGGGCTCCAGTAACCACTTAACATCAGGTGCGCTGTGAGCTCGTCCACCCATCTAAGCCATAAAAAAAATAAAAAAAAATACTCCAAATTGGGATGAGGCTTTGAGCACGCCTTTTCCTCCAAGTGTTGCCATATCTTGTAATCTAACGGATTCAAATCTGGACTGGAGGAGGGCCAGTCTTCGTGCCGGATGAAGTCGATTTCACGCGCCGCCAGCCAGTCTTGTGTGCTCTTCGCTCTATGAACTGGCGCCGAATCTTGTTGGAATACCCAGTGCCTATTATTGAACATGAATTGAACATGGTATGAGAAACAGGTACCACAAGGTTCGTCAGGACTGTATTTTGATACACAACTGCATTCGTTTTTACACCTTTCTCACAAAAATGTACCTCTGTTAAGCCCCAATAAGAAACTCCCAACCATACCATGAGCGAGGATGGAAAATGACCTCGTTGGACACGCGGAATACGGTTGCTCGCTTCTTCATTACTGTGTGCGTACACCTTATCAGTTTTTTTGTTGTAGCTCTCTTCTACGGTAAAAATTTTTTCATCCGAAAAAAGAATTTCCCGATATTTTTTTCCCGCGTACCGCTTCAACAAAGCGCGGCATCTCTTCAGTCTCAGGTCCATTAGATGAGCATTCAAACGATTTTCTGTTTTTCTTCGATATGCCCGAAGCCCTAAGTCTTCATTTAACACCCTTTTCACGGTGGTTCTGCTTAACCCCACCTGAAGGGCCAACAGTTTCTGCTTACGTTTGGGATTTCTTTGAATTCGCGCCTTCACAGCTTTTATCACTGCTGGAATCCTAACAGACCGAGGGCGACCACTTCTTGACCTGTCATCTACACTAGAGTCTTCATTGTATGGTTTGATGGTACGATAAACGAATCTTTTGGTTATATTCAAAATTTTCAGTATGTTAAAAATTTGAATTGGCGCGTAACCGCAACGATGCAACGCAATAACTGCAACACGGTCTTCTTTAAGCGTCCACTCCATATTTAAAAATGAGTAAAATTCTAAATGTATACTATTTTTATTTTCATGAACAATTCGAAATTCGAATTCAATAAACTTTTTTGTGGCCAGCATTCTAAAAGAAAAGTTTTTACTGTGTGACAATACTTATGACCTGACTAGGTATAAACGCACCGGACGTCCTATCCTTTAGGCCACGACGACTGTCAATTCATTATCGCCTAATGAAACTAAAATCGTAAAACTTAAGTGTGCGTACCTAATTACGTATTATTACTTTTTATTACTATTTATTACTACTATTATATGTACTTGAGACCTTACAACTCATGTCTCAAGGTGGGTGGCGGCATGTACATTGCAGATGTCTATGAGCTCCGGTAACGACTTAACATCAGGTGGGCCATGAGTTTGTCCACCAATCTAAACAATTAAAAAAAAAACTGCCGTGGCCTATGTCTTTCGCGAATCTTTATCAAATCAAAATCTTTATACATTGAAAAATAGTAGTTAACTGCTAAATGACTTGAGGCAACGAATAACGCGGACTCATGTGGTAAAAACTAAAACCGCTGGTATAAACCAATTGAAACTTTACCTCATGTCTTCAAAGTAGTGACGTAAACATTGTGGTCTCTAAATTATGGTAATACCAGTTGTACCGTGAGCTGTCCTTCCCCATTTAAAAAAAAAATCGATTGTCTGTAAAGTCGGTTTACTGACGATAGTTGAACGGACAACGTCATAAGAAAATACTGACGGAATGATTTCATTTTTCAAAAGAAAATTTTAATATATTTGTGGGATGCAGCCTTCAGACAATTAATAAAAGTTTCGCGTTTACTACTTCCACGTTTTATTTCAATACTATTCATATAAATTTTAATCGTTCCGTCGTGCTCGTGCTTCGTTCGTCGTCGTTCATCTATCTGTCTTTTTGTCATCTCACACGTCATCCCCTTCCATTCTCGATATACCGCTGCGTTCACAAACATCAACTTGCATCCATCATATCATGCGTTCAATAAAACATCATTCCCACATTCGGCCGTCCTGCACGTAAGTCTGTCCTCAGAGTTACCTTTTTATAACACTAACATCTTACAACATAGAGAAAGTTATACAAAAAGTTATAAATCATTCTTAAACAAAACAATTAACAACTATTACATTAACATCATATGACTAAAGACTGAACATATTACAACAAAACTAACTAAAAAAAAACAAAACTCATCTTATGATAAAAGGATATTAGAACATCGTATGCTAATAAATGTAACATAATATAACTATAACTAGGGTTAACAATATAATTCACTCATCCTTTCATACTACCAATCTTGAACTCATCCTTTCTGTTTATTCAGTCACTTAAGTAATCAGGCCACTTTTTCATAAAATCAGCAGATGTAGTAGTCTTGTTAGGGCCTTCAACTTGTGCGTCAGCCTTCTCAACATTGTATCTATTCTTTCTTTTGACCTTTACTATTCGATATGGTCCCAAAAACTTTGGTTTCAGTTTCATTCCTGTACCAAACTGAGTCCTTTTCACAGCTACTAAGTCGCCTTCCTTGTATATAGTACATTCTTTCATTTTCTTGTTGTAATTTCTTCTATTTTCTTCTTGTACTTTAAATATTTGTTTCTTCGCTTCCTTCCTAAGTTCTTCTCTACTGTCAATGAAATTGTGTCTTTTTTCTTCCATCAAAAGGTCCAGTAATTGAATATCTTCTTTCCTCTTCATTTTTATTCCAAAGAGTAATTGAAATGGGGTACTATTTATACTCCTGTGGTAAGTACTGTTGAGTGCTCTTTGAACTCGGCTTACCAACTTATACCACAATGTAGGTTTCTCAACTGAAAGTTTTGTCAGTACTGAAATTATTGTTCTATGCACCCTTTCAACCTGACCGTTTCCTCTGGGAACCCCTGTTGTTATTTTTACATGCTCTATTTCTTCCTCTTTACAGTACTGTGCAAAATCGTTACTCGTAAATGCAGTCCCTCTATCTGAAATAATTCTTATAGGATTACCAAATACTTGTTGATGTATTTCCAGCTTATTTAACACTTCTTGGGTAGATGTACTCTTTGTAGGGAACAACCATACAAACTTGGTGAATGCGTCAACAATAGTCAATATGTAATTATATTGCTTACGTGTCTCCGTAAGTGGTCCAATGTGGTCCAGGTGAAGTGTATGTAATGGTGTGTCACCCTTTTCTATGGGATTCAAAAATCCTTCTCGTTTACCTTCTTTACGGGATGCTAACAGACAAGGTATGCATGTAGCAATATAATCCTCAATCTTTTTCTCTAATTTTGGTATGTAATAATCCTTATTAATCAATTCCATTGTTTTCTTCTTTGAAAAATGACCATTATCATGCGCCCTCTTAATAATTTCAATTTCCATCTTCTGTGGTACAACCAAACAATGTTGTGGTCCCTTGCAGAGTAATCCTCCTTGCAAATAAAAGTCATTATATAGTTTACCATCTCTCAGAATATTCATAATTGCATTTAATCCGTTTTCACTCTCTTGCGCACGTCTTAAATCACTATGTAGGTCTGAAAATATAAGAGCTACATATGGGTTTCGGCTTAGAGCATCTGTGTGTTTCATCTTCGAACCTTCACGATGTTCAATAGTGAAATCATAATCTTGTAAGAACAATATCCATCGTGCCACTCTCGTACTCATTGCTAGATCTTTTTTATTCAGTGTCATTTGAAAAGCTTTGCAGTCTGTAACTATCTTAAAATGCTTTCCGTATAAATAATGTCTAAACTTCTTTATACCTTCTATTATAGCCAAAGCTTCTAGCTCATAACTTGTATATTTACTCTCAGCGTCAGTTGTTCGCTTGCTCATATAATGTACTGGATGTAGTTCACTGTTGTCATCTTTCTGTAATAATATAGCCGCATATGCTATACTTGAGGCATCTGTATGAAGTTCTGTTTCTGCTTTTGGTTCATAAATTTTCAATACAGGTTTACTGGTCAACTTTTCCTTAAGCATATTGAAAACTAATCTATGTTCATTATTAAATTCAAACTTCTTATCCTTTCTTAACATATCAGTAAGAGGTTGTGCTATCACTGCATAATTTTGTATGTATTTTCTAAAATAGGAACAAAGTCCTAAGAAACTTTGCAGTTGCTTCTCATTTCTTGGCTCAGGAAATTTAATGACAGCATCTGTCTTTCCCGATGATGGCATAACTGTTCCACCTTCAATAACATGTCCTAAATATTCCACTTTTCTTACTAATAATTGAGATTTCTTCCAGTTTATTTGTAATCCGTATTCCATAGCCAATTGTAATACTTCTCGCAATCGTGCAACAGCTTGAGCTTCATTTATAGCCGGTATCAACAAATCATCGATAAATACTATGACAATACCCCTCGTTATCAAGTCTCTAAATATTATTGAAATAAATCTTGTAAAAACTTTGGGACAAATTGATAAACCAAAGGGTGCCTTTAAAAATTCATATTGGCCGTTCATTGTTACAAAAGATGTATACTTAATAGAATCCTTGCTGACCCTTAAATGAAAAAATCCATTTTTAAGATCAAGTGCACTAAATATTCTCGCAGGTGCCAGTCTGTCAATAAGTTCATCGATAATGGGTAGCGGGTATTCATCCTTGAGCATTTTCCTATTAATTAATCTATAATCAACACATATTCTTATGTTTCCGTTTTTCTTTCTGACAAGAACAATTGGGCTAGTATATTCAGAAAAGCTTACCCGAATAACTCCTTGTTCCAGCCACTCCTTAACCTGTTTATCTACCTCATCCTGTTCTTTTGGTGAGATGCGTCGTGGTCGTTGAGCCACTGGGATATCGTCTTTAAGTGTGATTTTCAACTCAATGGGAGCCTCTTTAGTTTGACATGGCCGATATTCATCTACTAACCTAGTCACTTCATTCCTCACATTATCATTCATAACATGACCTACAATGTCAATAGAACATGGAAAACAATTTACCTTAAACAACCAATCATTTGGTTTCATCCATACCAAACCATCTTTCATAACTGTAATAACATTTCTTAAAAATTCATGTCCCAATATCACTTTAATAGATATACTGTCTCTAGGAATCACATAAAATATTATATCACGATACGTGTAGCCGTCGATTTCAATGTTTGTTTTAAATTGTTCACTTGATATTACCTTTGATGAGCCTAAACCGGTAAGAACTGTGTTTACATTTTTAAAACACGTCGGAGAGCCTATTTGCTCATAATAGTCCATGGTTACTAAATTAACTTCACTACCAGTATCAATTAATGCATGAATTTCGTTATTATTACACAATTTTACTAATTTCAAAGTTTTTTTCAACACTTTACATTCTTTAGTTACTTTTAAAATGTCAACCTCACTGTTATGACATTTGTCGCGCACCGTACTGTTCGCAGAGCCAATCACAGCATTCATAGCGTTGTGAACTTCGTCAGATTGATTTTCGAAAATTGTGTTCGCGCCCTCCTGCGTCGTAGCGATATACGTGCGTTTCGGTTGCTGCTCCGCTCTCGCGCTGCTAGCCGTAGCCGATGACGCTTCCGCCTTTGCTGGACATTGTGAAGAAATATGGCCGAACACGTTGCAGTTGAAACACTTTTTTCCTTGCATCTTTTTCGGGCAATCTTCACTTTTATGACTCTTTTCTCCACAGCTATAACATCGAACTTTTGATGACCATTCTCTTGTATTAGTAATTTTCTGCTCTTTTCCGTGAATAGGTTCTTTCTTCATTTTTTCTTTCAAAATCTCGTATATTTTTAATTTCTCCTTTAATTCAGCGTACGTTGTGACTCCATATAGCATTATTTTATTTATTTCTTGATCTTGTATACCATCTACAACATATTTTATAGCCACGTAGTCCGCCATTTTGCCTCGGCGTCCAAGCTCTTTCATGGCAAACATGTAGTCAATGCATGATTCATTTGACTTTTTCTTTTTAGCACTCATCATTTCGTGAATAGTCTTGGCGTCTATGGTGTCAGGGAACTCCTTACTGATGGCTATCTTTAAAGTATCCCAGCATGGAAACGTTTTTTCAGAATTTAACCACAAAGCTGCCGTGCCGGTTAATGACCGTCGAGCCACTAATAACCGTTGCTTTGGTGTCCACTCGAATATGTCACCATTTTCCTCTATATCTTGTATCCACTTTGTTACAGCATAAGTTTTGTCTTTGCCGTCAAACTTCCTGATGATATTCTCCGTTAAGTGAAACATTCCACCACGCGTTGGTCGATCGAAAATACTGTCGTCGTCATCGAAGGACTGGCTTTTTGATCGTCGTCTTGCCATCCTCGTGTATCAATCTTTTGTGATCGTCGTACACAATGAAGATTTAAATACGTCGTGTGTATATTCGTACAATTGACGCGTTGTTTGTTTCTCGTAATGGCGTCGAAACAATTATTATTACTTGCCTTTTCTTTTGGCCGATCCCGGACGAGCCCCCAAAATGTGGGATGCAGCCTTCAGACAATTAATAAAAGTTTCGCGTTTACTACTTCCACGTTTTATTTCAATACTATTCATATAAATTTTAATCGTTCCGTCGTGCTCGTGCTTCGTTCGTCGTCGTTCATCTATCTGTCTTTTTGTCATCTCACACGTCATCCCCTTCCATTCTCGATATACCGCTGCGTTCACAAACATCAACTTGCATCCATCATATCATGCGTTCAATAAAACATCATTCCCACATATTTATAGGCTGTATTACGAACAGAACGCTGCCGAGCGCGGAGGCCCATTTGTGCCTCTTTGTCGCTCGTTGCGCGCTCTCGCTTGCACTTCAAGCCTTAAATGGAACGCCTCAGAGCGAGGTAACGGCGCAGGAGTCATGTTTTTTCGTGCGTGCAGCCGGCTCCATTGAATTATAAGACGTTGTCACGTCAAAAAAACCTTACAATTTCCAGAATAATTCAATTGAGATTTTATTCATTGAATTCCCTGACTGATACAATTATACTAGCTAATAGCTTAAACTACGTTACTGTTAAGAATCGACTTTGATTGTATTCGGGTCGCGGTACTGTTATTTCGGGGAGCGATGACATTCATCTCGATTTTACAAATAGATAAAAATTATAATTTCATATTGGAAAATTTTGTGGTCTTGGCCTGATTAGGCGTTTCACGAGAGAGCGAGTTCAACAGAGGGATCGGATTCTCGAGTGGAAGAGCGACTGTTTTATTCAGTGAGTTTGATTCTCACATACTCCATAGATTTGAAGAGATTGCAAGCGCAAGACAGAGAAACTATCAAACTTACGTACATCGTGTAATAAAAATCCAACCCGCAAAATTATAGTTTGCGTAATTACTGGTGGTAGGACCTGTTGTGAATCCGCACGGGTGGGTATCACCACTCTGCCTATTTCAGCCGTAAAGCAGTAATGCGTTTCGGTTTGAAGGGTGGGGCAGAGACTTTAGAACTCATATGCTAAGGTGGGTGGCGGCATTTACGTTATAGATGTCTATGGGCTCCGGTAACCACTTAACACCAGGTGGGCTGTGAGCTCGTCCACCCATCTATCTATGCATTAAAAAAAAAAGAAAAAAAAACTTTTCAATATTGTAATTCGAATATCTTAGCAAGATAATACGCACCCATCATGCCTTATGAACTCAGGTAACTGCTTAATACACGTAGGACCTAAAGAGCTTAGACACACTTACTCTCCGCTTATTTCCTCCCGCATTAGGAGGAGAAATATCACACCCCCGATCACCATCTTCGGCCAACCTATACCCTGGACCAGGAAGGTCAAGTACCTGGGAGTCACCCTGGATGCATCCATGACATTCCGCCCGCATATAAAAACAGTCCGTGACCGTGCCGCATTTATTCTCGGTAGACTCTATCCCATGATCTGTAAGCGGAGTAAAATGTCCCTTCGGAACAAGGTGACACTTTACAAAACTTGCATTAGGCCCGTCATGACTTACGCGAGTGTGGTGTTCGCTCACGCGGCCCGCACACACATAGACACCCTCCAATCCCTACAATCCCGCTTTTGCAGGTTAGCCGTCGGGGCTCCGTGGTTCGTGAGGAACATCGACCTACACGACGACCTGGGCCTCGAATCGATCCGCAAACATATGAAGTCAGTGTCGGAACGTTACTTCGATAAGGCTATGCGTCATGATAATCGCCTTATCGTAGCCGCCGCTGACTACTCCCCGAATCCTGATCATGCAGGAGTCAGTCACCGTCGACGCCCTAGACACGTCCTTACGGATCCATCAGATCCAATAACCTTTGCATTAGACGCCTTCAGCTCTAACACTAGGAGCAGGCTTAGGGACCCCGGTAACCGTACTCGTCGAACTCGACAAAGAGTTCGCCGTGCAACCTAACCCATGCATCAGCCCGCTGAGTTTCTCGCCGGATCTTCTCAGTGGGTCGCGATTCCGATCCGGTAGTAGATTCATTCGCGAAGCAATTGCTCTTGAGTTGTTAGGTCTCCTTCGGAGGCGCTCGGGCAGTTGTTAGCAAATCCCACCCCTCCTGGCTGAGCCTTTGCTCGCCCACCTGTCCTGGTGAAGCTGGAAAGGCCTCCGGGCCACCAGTAATCTTTCAATCATAAAAAAAAAAAAAAGCTTAGACACACCTTGACCGCCTAATTTTGAGCTAGTTTTATTCAAATCTTATTTAGGTACAACAATCCTGCCCATTTTTGTTGCCAAGCAGTGATGCGTTTCGGTTTAAAATGTATCGGTTGTTATTATAGATAGAATGTAATTCAGAATTTCAAGTTGTGTCGGAAAATGGGTTGAAATGTTTACGGGCTTAGATAACCAGAAAATCCGCAGACCGACCGATATCTGATTAGTTATGCTGGATTCTACCAATAATGTGTTTTCTTTCCATCTTCAGCCATTTCGTTTTTTTTTTTGGTCAGGAGGAAATCGCCGGACTTCCGCCCTCCACTGGGGACGGCGGGCGGAGTATGTTGGAGTCAAACCGACTAAAACCTTCTGTCGCTCAACAACCAACGTCCAAACCTCGCATGAGACAGAACTTATGAAAAGACAAAGGGGGAAAGTGATGTGCTTAGTGCGGAGCACATCTCTTCCATTACCCTCCCCTTCGGGACGCCGGACTGACGGTCGTCGGCGCCACGACCACCAGCCCTCTCGGTCGGCAGGCTATCTTTAGCCATGACAGACTCTTAGTTCATGTTCCTACAGTGTTCTGTACATTGGCCATCAGTACTCGGAAGGCAGCGGCTTGGCTCTGCCCCTGGCATTGCTGAAGTCCATGGGCGACGGTAACCACTCACCATCAGGTGGGCCGTATGCTCGTCTGCCTACAAGGGCAACAAAAAAAAAAAAGAGTTACGTATCTGTGCCTCTTTGATTTATGCCTCCTAATGTAATTTTTGTTTCAATAGAGTTGAAACTTTTTTTTTCTTTTAATGTTATCGCTGGTAGCATAAGAGCCTCTTCCAGCCACATTCGTACGAGAGAGACTTTAATATTAGGGCTGGATGGCCGCGGAATGACGTCATGCATTTATACTCCGGTAAGCGTCAAGGTAAGCTCGTGCTACCACACTTTTTTTTATAGCTTTGATAAGTGGACGAGCACACGGCCCAGCTGAAGTTAAGTGGCTACCGGAGCATATAGAGCTCTACAACTGTCGCCACCCACCTTGAGATCTGAGTTCTAAGGTCTCAAATTTATAGTACAACGGCTGCCCCACCCTTCAAACCAAAACGTATTACTGCTTTACAGCAGAAATAGGCAGGGTGGTGGTACCGACCAGCGCGGAAAATACGTCCTACCACCGGTAATAAACACTTCAACCAATTAAAAAAAAATCTCAAATCTAATAGTCTGATCTGCCATAACAGCTAAGGATATATCTAGCTCGGTTTATTTAGTATTTAAACTTATAGGATCTAAATTATAAATGGGATGAGAATGACGGAAATAAAAAGACAATTTCCATTGTTTATATCACTTTTTTATAATTTATTTTTTTTCACAACATTTTATTTAATTTTTTTTTTCTGTAAATTTACAATAGCTTAAAACTCCTCACAAATATATAGTAATCATTATGTATCGTAACAATATAGCGTATAAAATATACGCATCGTACACGCAACAGGCAACTTGAAAAAGAATAATAACTATAATTATGTAAATATAGGTCGAAACTACAGCAACAAATTCAGCAGCGCCATCCAGGCGATTGTATACTGTCTTGTGACGTCACGTGTTTGCGTTCGACCATAACTAAAACTAACAGTAAGCTTATACAAGGCATTATGAGCTAGCAACCCTATATTAGAGAGTCTGTTCATGTCGTGCTATCGCTTTTAACATATGAGCGATCAACAACATTGCTTCGCTCCTTGAGACCGAAAAAAATCAGGAACAGTTGGAGCATGGTATAATACGTTTAAGGCTTCGTCTTTCTAAGTGATCTTATTAATACAACGAATTATATACATCTTTTCAAAGGCGTGACTCGAATGCAGTAAGATTAATTGTATACATTGCTAATCCGTTCAAAAGATGTCTCACCATCAACATTATGTTCATATGCCAAAAGCTACATATACGAAGACCGCCACGCTAGCAGCTTAGTGATGTGAATTTTAGAAGTAATTCTTTAAGAAAGTACTTTATTCTTTTGTGACATAAACAGGTAAAATTGTTCACATTCCATCGCTAGGCCACATAGAGACAAGGAAGCCACAAGTGCATCAGTCGTTACTCAAATATATACATTTTGCATATCTGATTTATGAACTTAGGTCACCTAGGTTACTGAACATATAAAACATTAAATAAACTATACCATGACTACTGTTCCAAGATATTTTCAGTGTTGTTGGAACGAGCCTTTGCTTCGTTCGGCGTTTGCGTTCACAACTCTACATCTTTCATATTTGTTAACAGTCTGTCCTCATTCTTCTCGAGTGTAGTTTATCAAAATAGACACCAAGGCATCTTCAAACACAACTGCTAGTATATTCTTTCTACTACTGTTAATAGAAAAATAAAAGAAATTGAAAAGTATTCTCCCATCTACACTCGTTTTGACTTCCAATCTTCCATTAATAATTCCTTCGGTACAGGTAAATAAATGCTTGTGTATTTGTAATTGTTATTACCTACATTGTTTTTAGTTTAAAATTCATTTAACGTATCTTCATCGGAATATTCTATTGGCTTTCTTTTGGTTATGTCAACAGACGTAATCATCGTGTCATCAAAGTAAGCCATGTGGTTTAGAATGCTTCACTGTAATATTTAAACTCTGAGTAAAGATTTTTTGTCATGTAACACTATTTATAAAACTTTGCTTTAAAATTTTATAAGACAATTTGATGTTCGAACAAGATAACTGCTTGCTTCTAGCTTCAACACTATTTGTTAAAACTCAGTCTCTAGATCTACAGATCTTGTTTTAGCAATAACTTTTTGCAGAAAGTTAATTGAAAGTTAATCTCGTTTTTAATACCCATTTTAAATTGAAGTTTCCCTATATATAAAACACCAAATTTTAGTTTTTCACTTAAATTATATTTTTTTTAATATTTTTTCTTTAAAATTGTGTTTTAAATGCAGGGATGTGACAATTTTCCTTAAAACTACTCCTACAAAATAAACATGCATCAAACTTCGCTATCGCACGCAAACGCCATTTTGACCAGTGAATATAGAGTAAAAACTTTATTAAAAAGAATAAAAAGCTAGCTGAAAACTGATGGTAACTTTAGAAAAAAAAATATAAAAATAAAACTTAACTATGAATTTTGCAATGTCTCTCTGCTTTATTTTCAAATAAATTGTTCAGTAGATAGTTTTTGTTGGCGAATCATTTTATAGAGAAACATACAAGAGCTTAAATAACGGGCTTTAAGCACTTTTAGGCCAAATGTTTGAGTTGTTTTTGAGGAACTTTTGTTGATCAAGTTTTAGATTTTCAATTATAGACGACATTATCATAAGCGCTGTCTTAAACGCCAAGCATTAAACGGGAATCTAATACATAACTTTGTAGTAACAAACACATCTTATGTATAGTGCACTTATCGAATCCAAACACGTGGATGTTGTTTTAACTATTCTAATAGCCGATCTACAGTATAGAATGTGTGTCGATCACAGATATTTCCGAAAAAATCACTACAACATTTTAAAGACGATAAACTTTTATCGAAAAATCTACAGTCACAATTAACGCCTGTCTCAATACATCAAGTTACCTTATATGTAATAAAAATTTCACAAATACTTACATTTTTGTAATTAATTACTTAAAATTTTCGTTAATCTTATGTACTTTGCTTTACATCTAAGTACATATTGAGTAGTGTATAGAGATATATGTATACTATATTGTTGCGTTCTATCGCATTACATTGAATATTTTTAAATGTATCCAAATTTTGTAACTAATACACAGATACTTAAGTACGCTAGTAATCATTACTTATATTTCTGTGTTCAAGAAAAATGAGACGGAACGAATTACGACTCCTAGATCTAGATTCTAGATCATTATAATATTAATATATTTATTAAATACGAGACAGTACAACGAGTAAGTGATATAAAGGAATTTTGTTTTAAAGAGATGAGATCTTAAATTTTGATTACACAATGAGCAAGTTAGAAATTCGTTCATTACAATACTTTTTTTTAAAGACCAAAAAGACACGACACTAATAGTGAATTGTACTTGAATAATTCTAATTGCAAATTCAACTACTAGAAAATATTTCAACCATATACAGCTTACGAAGCCCTACAATGATACACAATACTATATAATATATTTATATGCGTTGGCAAATAATCTAAGACACGCACATTATTGGCCGGACACGTTAACACCGTCGTTCATAATATACTCTCGTTAAATATGCAACAGTTATATTTCTCTATCGAATTTTAAACTACATATCTCGAGATCAGAGAAGCATTAGGTCGGATATAAATGTTCCAAACTTTTATAAAGCATCATTTTGTTTGTTGTAATTGACGCTGATAGTATTTTAGACGTATTCAATGCGATTCCATAAATTTTAGGAGATTTAGTTTATAGCTTGATTAAAATTTTAATCTTGATTTCTGATGAAGAAATAAGTCACAAAAGTTTTTTTATTTATTTTATTTTAAAAAGCCGTTCCGACCTCGCGCCTCTTCCTTCGCGACATATTTTTATACTTTAAGTAATCATACAATAATCAACGACGAACATATCTACAACAATAAAATCACATTTTTTATACAATTTACATCTTTTTTTCTCCATGCAGCAATCGATGAAAAATAGTAATGTAACTATTCATAAGTACTGTATTTTATAAAGTGACTTTTATACTTGTAAATATCCATAAAAATATTTCTATTAATATTTCAAATAATTAAAATAAAAGCGTGAACTTTAATATTGTACACATCTTAGTTGTTTTTTTTTTTTCGATTTTAATGTTTTTCTGACTTAATTGTAACTTAGCTACGCCAAGCCGTATACAATACTAGAAAAACCACTTAAGACTTTGTTATATATTAGATACACGATTTCAGTTCGTATTGTTTTATTTAAAAATACATAATAAAATAGAGTTCGAAGTGACGTGCGGAGTTTCTTAATGTTTGTGTTCAAACTCGAACCACGGATCGCGGCCGGTCACTCCTTGGTTTATTCATTATCATTATTCAAAATAATGGATTATATTATCGCGCCAAGAGCCGTCAGATAAAAGGCTTGACTCGTTTACATTGACTGATCCTACAAAAAATATCCATATTTTTCCAACTATCAATCGGACATTTCTCATTCAATATAATTATAATAGAACAATAATTGCTTGCAGTTTTTTTTTAAATTAGCGATTCAACCTGACTTCAATCGGAATTCCGATAACTGATCACGGCGAGAGACATGCCTTTAAATTTATGGAAAATAACCTATCAAGAATAACTAACTAGTCTTTTTTTTTAGGCAGACTATCGACTCGGATTCGTCTTCCGACAGCACATCCGGTCTGGTTTACGTGAATAATTTTCGTACTGCTAACATATTAAGCTATCAACACGACAGGAGTACGATCTGAAATTATTTCACGAATCAGTTTTACGACCTAGCGCCCCTGGGTGCCGCGATGGCATTGCACATTGCGCACTGCACCGGCGAGCCGGCCGACAATTGACGTGATGAATTGCTCCGGGACGCGACGTATGGGCTCGAATTGACAGGCTCCTCCGCGTCCGGTGACGCATTTAACTTTTTGAATACATATCGACGCTTGAAAGGCAAACGTGACTAAGCGACAATAACTGTTTTGTACATAAATGATAGGCAATAACAATACGAGATGCGCAAAAAAAAATTCTAGGTCTATTAAAATCATTTCAATCCTACAGCTAGATTCGTTCAAATATAATTTTTTTCAGGTATTTCAACTTTAAATTAGTCTTTTTTTATTGCTTAGGTGGGTGGACGAGCTCACAGCCCACCTAGTGTTAAGTGGTTACTGGAGCCCATGGACAACGTAAATGCGCCACCCAGCTTGAGATATAAGTTCTAAGGTCTCAGTATAGTTACAACGGCTGCTCCACCCTTCAAACCGAAACGCATTAGTGCTTCACGGCAGAAATAGGCAGGGCGGTGGTACCCACCCGCGCGGACTCACAAGAGGTCCTACCACCAGTAATACTGTAAAGTTCACGCATTGTCGCTTAGTCACGTTTGCCTTTCAAGCGTCGATATATACATATATATATTTTTGTAACCGACCCTAAAACGATCGCTCTTATCGGCGAATACATATATTACATACGTGTTTTAGTATTATATACATTTGGCACTATAACGAAGGTCAGGGTACGGCGGTCACGCGGGGCAGAGCGCCGGCCGGCAGCACTCGCAGCAGGCTGGGTAGGCGCAGGCGGGGCAGGGGGTGCACACGCACAGGTAGTACGGCTGCACCAGCACCGGCGTCCGCGCGCACAGCTCCCGGCACGCCAGCGCCTCGATCAGCGCCAGTGTCTGCCGCCGCTCGTGGCCCATCAGGCACACGGTCGACTCGCGGACCACGCTGTGCAGCAACGTGAGGTACCTAAACAACATAAACATTACATTTATCTTCGTTTATTTGCATTTTCAACAGTCTTTTTCGGTAATTTCGAAGCCTTTTCTTTCAGAGGAAATCAGTTACACTTACAGAACTTATCGACAATTCATAAAATTATGTTATCGTAAATTTATACTGAGCAATTGATTTAAAGTGTGGATGGTATATGCTTACCTGTGCTTGAGCGCTTCCTCTTCTCGGCCCACGAAATGGTTCCTTAAATAAGCCTCGAGCTTGGCGCGCTGCTGCCCGAGCTCCGGGAAATCTATGAAGAACCTCGAGCACATGTAGCGTTCGAGGGTCTTGATCTTGTCGGGACGCGCGGCTCTGTAGCCCTTGGCTAGCAGAGCGCAATACTTCAGGAGGCCTCCGCCGCGGATCTCTTCGGGTTGCCGCGTCGCTATCAATTTCTCTGACAGGTGATGCAGGGCCTCGTTAAAGTCGCCGTAAACGGATTCACCGACGACAGTGGGATAAAAGTTCTCGCCGATCGGCAGCTGGGCGCACTCGTGGAACGCGAGCAGGGAGTCGAGAGCGATCTGGAACGAGTCTACCGAGAACTCGAACTGACGGCGCATGTTGTCCACGAACTTGAGCTCCACGGATTTGTGTCCGCGAGAGTTGCCGAGAGAAATGAGAGACCAGCGGTCACCGTCCGAGTTCACGCGGACCATTTTGGAAACGTAAGCCTCTTTAAGTCCAGCAGGTGTCGTGCGACGTCGAGGCGTCGCCGGAGGCAGCAGCGTGGCCAAGTGTCCGAGCACCGCGGCCTTAACGCGGTCACAGTGACGGGCCGTGGGCAGTTCCGCAGTGAAGATGAGATCGATGTCGGAGTAAGGCTGTGGGTTGTCGCCGAGCACGTGGCTGGCAGCGCCGCCGTTGAGACGGACATCCCGTACGGAGACCCCGGCCCCGCCAGCCGCCTGCGCCAGCTCCAGGCGGGCTCGCACCCCAGCTACAAGCTCGCGTAGGCGCACGTGCAGCGTTGGGAAGTTGCCGCGACCGTGGATGGCAACCACCTCGTCCATGACGTCATTGAGCCGCCGCACTTGCTCGTAGCTGAGCACGGCGTGACGCTCTCCCGCACCGCACCCTTCTTCTGACGATGTATAGCTCGATTCGCTCTGTAACAAACAAAAAAAATGATTTGGTATGCTTTTGACTTGAATTTCCAAATTTCAAGGCTTTGTAGCCCGTATTGTATTAAGTAACAAAAAAGCAATAAAAAAACCTTAGAAGCTCGTTAAAATGTCGACGATCGCGCGTTTTTCATGTTTTATTGTCGAAGTCGCATCGCTAACATAGAGTTAGTGTTAGAAGATGATACATACATACTTCTAACAGTTGTACGAGAGTTGTTAAAACTTAATCTCGATGATCCCTGATTACCTCAATCAAAGGTATGGACGTTTTTGTAGTTTTAAAACAACATACTTGTTACTGAAGTTTCAAGATTTAAGAAGAGCCACATTGTCATGTCTTTAACGAGAAATACAATGTCAGACATTAGTTACGCCTTAAAACATTTGAACACAACGTAAAAGAATAAATTAAATACAAATTCCAATAAGGAAAAAACAAATCAGTGGTTATGTTATAATGGTAAACATTTTCAGAGTTTACAAATACTTGGAACGGATCAAGGTCGTTTATAATACAGAAATATCTTTTGAAATGATAAGCCATATTTGAGGGTGTTATATAACAGATAAACGGACAAACAGGTAGCGATAAAATTCCATTACGAAACTTATGGTTACATCGAGTGAATATATAGCAATGATATTGAGGCTTTTTTTTTGTTAATTTTCTACCTATGCTGATAGCCTTGAGAGGCTACTATATCAGAATCTACCACCGGATCGGAAACGCGACCCACTGAGATCTTTAGAACTTAGATCTTTATATCTTTAGAAGAATTAAAAACATCTTTGTTAAAAATATTGTGGGATTTGTTTCAATGTAGTCTCCTATCTCGGGCTTCGGAGTAGCAGTCTCCTAAGACTTCGTTTGCTCTTTTGTAACTTCCAATTTTGTAACATATTGAATATTAAATAATAGCGACATCCAGTGACAAATATTACTTACAAAGAATTTTTACATCGTTTATAGTTTCTGTTTGATAAATTTTACCAAACAAATACAAATAAACGATTTTTTACCTGTCTACCGAAATTCTGAGATATTTCATAGTTGTAGTAGACAAGAGGACATCGGAACACTTCTAAACATCTTGAGAAACGTTTGAAAAACTTCATTTTATATACAAAATAAACAACTGGTAATACTGCTGCGATGGAACATGACACAGCAAGTACATAAAAAGTACAATAAGTATCTTTTTTTTAAACTATAAGAACATCAAGTAGCTCATTGTTCAATAAAAACTTCTTAGTACGTGGAATTGTATAAACTCAAGTCGAAAACTTAAACAGAATCCGGACTTTATTATGTTATGGCATTTATTTTAGGTAATTTAATTTAAATCAATGCCTACAAGGACAAATGTACACGAGAATGTACACGAGAATGCTTTAAGCTTTATCTTGAATTGATTTAAGGTTCACATTAAAAAACTTCTCTTTCTACGTCCAAAATAAGACGCAAAACAATAACATTTGGTTGTCGAATTAACACAATCACCAACAAAGAGCCTATACATATGCACATACCGAATCTGAATGTTTTAAGTTACTGTGATAATTCAGTGATAAAAAAATGGAAGTTACGAGAAGAGAGCGTCTCATGTTCACGACTTTACTTATATTTTAAGTCGAATTCAAAATAAGAGGAGGTTGTCATTGTTGTCAACACGATTTTTTTTAAATGCTTCGAATTTAGAAACTTTCTACGCGGACCGATTTTGATTATGCTTTTTTTATTTAAAGTGTTTTTCATGTAATCCCCTTTTAAATTTTATCAATATGTGCTTAGTAGATTTAATTAACTTCGACAACATTAATGATATTCTCATTTTATTTCGTTGAAAGCGGTTTTATTTTCTATTACAATTTTGTATTTTGTCTTATTGACAGCGGACGTAGACAACGGCCGGCCTGCGGTAATTTTAACTATAACCCATTATAAAAACTGCGGCCCAGCTAGAGTAACAAGACCGAAATCTATATTCGTAAATAAAACGGCTTAAATATATGCTGGTTGCTACATCGCAAAAAGATTCGTTTAGGAACTGTTTATAACACTTTCGTGGGTGATGCCGATTCCATTGATCGATTGGTGGTTGATACTGGGCTGTCTATGTTTGCCGCTAAGTCTTGATAGGGCTGCCACATTCTAGGAAATATACCGTTATTCCTTTTGTTTACCACGATAATTTTTTTTATCGAACTCGAAGGTTCATTCTCGCGATTCGTTTTCCAAAACAGTCGTTCAATTTAATAAATCATTTGTTTTTACGTTTTAAATTTGCGTTTCGTAACAGGTCCACTGATCGTCCTCACACAATCACTATTATTACTCAATCAACCGAACAATTTAGAACAGCAGCTTGCGCCAAGTGCCGCCCACGTGCCCGCTATCGCAGATTTCGGATCCGGCTAAATTAATAACGATTATCGTAGCACGAACGTGTTTAATTTTAACCTCCGTGTCCTGTCCCACTTCCTACTGACGTCGTTCCGATTCTAACAAATACGTAGCTGGAGATCCGTGTACGAAATCAAGGACGTTCAATAAGGTCATTCTCGTATTATATTTTGTTACGTGACAATGTACGAAGTGGATTAGTGAAGCAAACGTATTTGAATAAACAATATAGTGTCCGTTTTTTGTTTGTTTACTTTGATGATTCCGTCATGTACGATAATACCGGTCACGGTTCAACGCATTCCTATTATTACATCTAAAGTTTATCGTAATGCTAATATTTACTTTAAGTCGTGAGGTTAGAGACTTATTTGCGTTGTAACAACAAGCATGTGCTCTTCTCGGTGGAATGCATGACTGCTTCCTACCATGGCGGTTTCCACGATACCACCTCACCTGAGCCCATAAGTGGTATTCATAAGAAAATTGTGGCTTTAAAATCTTTTACGTGTCTATAAATTTTGTCATTGTGGAATAATGTGAATTCAAAAAACTAATCTATCTAACTTTTATATATATCCTCGAAGAAAGCAGCTCCACCTAGCGGAGGAGTCGGGTGAATAAAAATTATCTCATGTGATGCGTCTGTGGCGCATCACATACCCGATACTGTGGACCGAATGGTAAACAGTCGACGTCGCCCTAAACACGTCATTACGGATCCTCCCGATCCATTAACGGTGCTTTTAGGTACCTCGAGCACCGGTTACCGTCCTCGCCGAACCCGTCGCATGCGGTCAAGGGCTCGCCGAGTAAATGAACCCATAGATACAGCCCACTGAGTTTCTCGCCGGATCTTCTCACTGGGTCGCGTTTCCGATCCGGTGGTAGATTCCGCGAAGCACTGCTCTTGCTAGGGCCAGTGCTAGCAACACTTCCGCTTTAAGCCCCGTGAGCTCACCTAAACGCATATCACGGGATATCAGCATAGGTAGAATGAAGAAAAAAAAAGGCCCATCTATTCCCCTTTTAAATTTGTCTATGTCGAAAGCGGGAATCGAATTCACATCTGCGACACCGTGTTAATAATATTAACAAAGGTGTATTCTAAATACAAGCGTCTTCTACTCGGTCGTTTCGTTGTGGATTGCATTGTGACCGCTTTGTATCGATTTCTCGAACAATAAAATGTAAATTCATTACCGTACAATGTTCGTAACGAAGCCAAGCAGTAGCGACAAAAGCCTGTTTGTTCCTTTCGCAAACATTTGTACAGCTGATGGGCCTAGATTTATTTGTGGTTTGTATCTCATTGTGTTTGTGCAGCCATCGAGGTTATAAGAACGTTATGTTTTGTAGAGAAATGGGAGGTGACCCATTTGTATTGAGCATTGTGTTTCGCGCGATACATTAAAAACGTATCTTCTTCTTCTTCCAGTACCTCTTCAGTCCTGAAGGTTGGCCGTTAGCTGCCTGTATTCATTTCTATATATACGTATATATTGTTTAAAACAACTAGCGGTTATATGTTGTTGCCGTAATTAATTCATTGTTATCTTATCTCAAGATATTAATAGCCATGTCCACAATTAACATTTAAGCTTTTTATCATTTAAGGCTGAATTGCCTAATGGGTTGTTTTTAGTAGCGATTTAATATTACTAATGTTTACCCAGTTATCGAATTTCCGCTATAATCACTGGCACCCCAAGAGTTATATTGATTTTCTTATTAAATTCTCTTTTTAGTTTGGGTCATGACATTTTGAACAAAACGAACTGTCTATCTAATTATTGCCAGAAAATAATTTATTCATAGGACAACCAAAGAAACGAAAGATCGTTTCTCAAATATAGCAAAAAATGATGATAGTACCTAGACGGATTGGTTTTAAAATATTTCCAAAAGATTACGAAAGGGTGCTTTGATCCTTACCGTTTTTAATTTAAAACACTTTCTCTACTGGCCTATGACCTCTCAAGCTGCAACAGAAGTGGGAGCGTGAAGGATTTTTTTTATACTTGACCGCTTTTACATCACGGAAAAATTCGAAATTATAAACTCTTTTTTGTTGCATAGATAGGTGAACCAACCTCCTAGTGTAGAGTGGTTGATTACCTGACTCCTTAGAATGTCGACACCCTTCTTGAGACATTTGGTCAAATTTTTAATTGTGTCGTACCGCTGGGGAATAGCCTAGTCACCTTTTAGTAGTCTATAACCATACAGCCATACCTAGACCGATTTTGTAGGATTTTTTTGCGTTAAAAGATAGAATATCTTATCGCATCAGAATGGCGGAGATTAAGATCATTTATAGCTTGCCACTTCACTCGCGTTAAATTTCTTATTGCAATATACTAAAAAATGATAACTAACTTAGTCTTTAAATCCTGATAGCCAATGTCAGTCCGACCCATGTTACTCCGTTGCTGCTTTAAATACGGACAAACAAAACACAGTTTTATATTTGAAATATTGTTATGAGTATTATTACGACAACGCCTTACGGCTCATGTTATTATGAATTCTTATGCGATATTTCGAGATTGCTAGCTGATTTCTTTTGCTCACATAGATTAACGTCTGTCGATTACAATCACTCCAAACTGCATATAACATAGATAATGCAGCTGGATCGTTTCTGAACGTGAGCCAAGCAAAAAAACTAAAATATCAGGGCTTAAAACAGCCGTATCTGGTTATTCATACGTCAAAATTAAAATACAATTGCTTAACAAACAATGCAACTGTCAATCACATGCAAAAGGAAGTTGTAGCTGCAATTTGGTGTAAAAAAAATTATCAAAAAAAAGGGTGCGTGTACTTATTTATGTACGCGCGTAAGAAGTTATACTTTATTTTTATTAAATTTATTTCTTTTTTTTTTAATATTAAATAATTAGTAATAAATATTTAACGTTCATAATTTAATAATATTTAGTATGAATTATATTAAATAATAATTTTGTCATTTATATTACTAAAAATGTATGCTAACAACACTTTTTTTTACGAGTGTACATGCGCGAAAGTTCACCTGCGGCAATATTCAGATTCGCCAAGTTACGTCGGTCGTATTGTAATGAGCGATTTAGTGGGCAACTTCATTCTGTTAATTCTGTGTCACGGTGCGCGGGCATCGTAAAATTTCACTCTCATCAATTTTTCATAACGCGCCTAAAGAAGTATAAATTCAAAAACCAAATTGAAAAGTTGCATTCTGAGTGTTAGCGTATTCGGTGAGCGCTCTCGCGGGCCTCATGTTGCGGCCTTCTCACCGCGTCCGATCGAAGAACGTAAACTGCATTGTTTTTCCTCGTAGATTTGAAATCAGTCGGCTGAGGTCGAATTCGCAATCGTAGCGAATCGTACGGATGCAAGATCGTTCTTTACTAACTAAACTAAAATGGTCAAGTGACTTTTTGTGTACTTAGAAATCAGCTGTTTCGAACGCGAGGTCAGACGTTGCGTGCTGTATATATTTTTTTTCATTTAATTTTAATTCAAACGCCAGTTTTTTTTTTTATGAACGCTCTACAACAATGGATGTTGTAATTTGAACAATGAATCGGTCGTGATTTTCACAAGGCAAGTAAACAAGTTCGCATTTTTTTGTTGTTGTAACAGTCTTTTTAATCTGTATTTGGATTGAGTGTTTTGATGCGACTTGGTTATTGGGAAAAACCATAAATAAATAAGAAATAAAAGAAAGGGTAATAGATCGTTTGATTGTCGGTTAACATTGTATTCTGGAATTTCGGGTAGTTATTCCCCCTACTTATTCGCGGGTAGCCTAAGGGGCTATTCTAGCTACGCCCAGACGGGTAGGTGAGGTCACGGGCTCAACCTGAGAGAATTTGCTAACAGGATCGGAATCGCGGCCCACTGAGAAGATCCAGCGAGAAACTCAGTGGGCTGTGTCTTTTTTTTATTGCCCTTGTAGGCAGACGAGCATATGGCCCACCTAAAGGTGAATAGTTACCGTCGCCCATGGACTTCAGCAATGCCAGGGGCAGAGCCAAGCCGCTGCCTACGGGGTCTATCTCTTCGTCGTGATCGACGAGTTCGACGAGGACGGTGACCGGTGCTTGAGAGGTCTGAAAGCACCGGGAGTAAATCCAGGGGATCGGACAAGACATGTTTCGGGGTATAGGATACGTGTGCCCGCCGTAAAATCATAGTGTAGTAGGCGCTTAGATATTAAAATGTAAGAAAAACAGCTATATAATCGGTCGTGTTTGTCGTTTCGCGTGCGTTTAAACATCACTAAACTAGAGAAAATACGGAAATCGTCACGAATTTATTTGTAACAAGTAACGAATCAAATTGTTAGCTACTTTGTAGTTTTAGACATGATTTCGTTCACACATCACCGACTACTGTTATATTTTGGGGGGACAGCCGAAAGGTGTGTGTATATATAACTATATTATAGGTAGGTAGAAATGTCAGAATAAATACTTACGTTAGAATAAATTTTGATCCTATATTTTTATTTTAAATTAAATTTTTTTTTATAAAAGTTTATCTGACCTCATTTTCGAAGGAGACTGTCTTTACTTTTTTCGTCTCTGATTGTTTTGGCATTTTAAAAATTTTGTTCCAATCATGCAACCCTAACCAAACCGCCTTGGCCATGTGTTAAATGTTGACAAGAAGGCTTTAATTTAGATAGAATTTGACATTGTATTTCGAGTCGATTCTTCTGAATCTCGATTCGATTTTTATTTTTTGCTTTCATAAACCAAACGTCGACATTACATTAACAAAAACAACATTCTTAAAATACCTTTGAGAACAAACCACCTTTAAATTGTTTTTTATTTTGTTTTTTTTATTGCCCCTGTAGCTTCATCCGATTTAACCTAATAGGTGTATGGCTCTAATAAAGAATGAAAATAAAACAAAAAAATTGCCCCTGTAGGCAGATGAGCATATGGCCCACCTGAAGGTGAATGGTTACCGTTGCTCATGGACTTCAGCAATGTCAGGGACAGAGCGAAGTGTAGGAGTGGGTAATATCGGTTTTGCCGCGTATCGAATCGTATCTATATATCGAGGATCAATATCGGATATTGAATCTATATATTTTCTGAATCTATATATTGATGGATGCTAGTAGATTTTCTCGATTCATGATATTTGAGATTTGAAACGATACGCTGATATAATATCGTAGTAGATATAGATTTAAGTCAACGTTATACGGTTGGTTTTCTGATATCAATTTATAATATGATCTTAAAGTAATAAAAAGAACATGAAAATAAAAATATCAAAAAAACTTTCCTTCATCCTTTTACCAGGCTTAGGACTGGCTACATTATTTTCAGTTTTTAGTATTTTGTGTCTTAATTTAAAATTACAAAATATACCAAAAGAGTGTAGATTTCAAAAGTTTAATACAAACACAAGAAATAAACTCAATTATTTGGATTCAACTAAAAATAGAAAAATGTGTACTTTAAAAATCAAACACAAAAAACTTTTAAGTATTTATAAACACTTGTCCAAAAATTCTAGTTCAAGGTCAAAGCGCGTGAAATTAAATTCAACGATGCAAATAGGCTATACTGCATTCAAGTTAGGGTCGAAAGTTGAAACTTCTTTCCTTAATTGTATCCTGCTGATACGCTAATAATAATCTACAGACATATGGACTTAAATATAAGGTTTACAATTGTATGGATAATGCCTGTTTCTGTTTCATTCATCACATATCCCTATCGTGCGCTCACTCACTCTGGCCGATTCGATACGAACCAAACGAATATTGCTGATATTAACGAATCGCTACGATATGCCGATGCGCATCACATCGAGCAATATCGTGTATCGGCTGATATCGAAATATAGATTTCGATTCACGAATCGGTCCGATATGGCGATGCGCATCACATCGAGCAATATCGTGTATCGGCTGATATCGATATATAGATTTCGTGCGGCGCGATATCGGATTCAACGATATTGCTGCGATATATAGATATTGAATCTATATACGATTTATATCACCCACTCCTAGAGCGAAGCCGCTGCCTACCGTTAAGTATTCTCCACAAGCCTCGTTTGAAGTAGGATATGCCATAGCGCTCGGGAAACACGAGTCTTGCGAGCCATATATTTGTTTTTCAATCTCAAACATAATTTGTTGTGGTTATATTACACGTTTTTCCGCATTAAAATAAAGATAGTTCGTGTTTAAACCTACTAGCTATCGTTATTCAAACATTACGCTTTGTTTTAAATAGGTTTATTAAGACGTAATGTAAATTTTATAGCTTACAACTGGAACGGATGTTTGACGATTTAGTGGTTAAACAAAAAAAGGCATTTGAGTTAGCATGAAATATTTTATTATTCGATGTAACCTGAAAAGAATACGGACTAAATTAATTTGGTTTTTGACACTATAGAATTCATCCTGACTATAGTACGATCTCATTCTTCAGCTTATTACATTTGAACCTCAGCCTTCCCACTAATTGTTATTTTCCCAATTCATATCCTTAAAAGAGATGACTTTTAAAAGTGTAGGCGATTTCAGATTATTTTACGAACTTTTCTATGCCGACCGTGCAGACTTGGACACGAAAAAGAAATAATATTTTTTTTGCTTTTTAAAATGTAGCAATAATATCCTTTTTTACTTTAGTAAAATAAAAACCCGCAAGTATGCGCGTCATTATTAGAGATCGATGTGTTGTGAACCGGCTCGTAATTCTAACTGTAAGGAGTCATGCGTTACGTTTTTTTGGGGTTGGACAGTTGTAATACCATGCGATTGAGACAACGACCGCATGAGACATTCAAAGGACTTTTCAACAATTCGGAATTGCAGATCAGAAAATGTCATGAAAGCAATTCGGAATATAGAAACATATATGTGTATTTATTGTGTTCTATGCGTAAATTACTGCTGGAAACACGTCATGTCCAATGTTAGTCCAGTTTGAATTGCTACTATTGTTACGTATCGCACGCACGATCACTACACATTTGCAATGACGTAGACCCGACGACAAAGTTCGTGTACCCGCTATTTACTCTTTCACATCCGCTGATAAAGTAAGCCTGTGTTATATTGTTGATTAGCTATCGAAATAACGTGTTTGATGAGCAAACGTTCGCGTGAGACGGAAACCATGTTAATTCTTTAGTTGCAAAAGCCGCGGCCATGAGAAAAGACGTGTCAAGGACCTGGTCTAGACGCAGTAGTCAAAATCAATGAGGATGACACTAAGTTTCCCGTTTAATGTTTTTTTTATTGGTCAGATGGGTGCCCGAGCTCACAGCCCATCTGGTGTTAAGTGGTTACTGGAGCTTATAGACATCTACAACGTAAATGCGCTACCCACCTTGAGATATAAGTTCTAAGGTCTCAAGTATAGTTACAACAGCTGCTACACTCTTCAAACCGAAACGCATTAGTGCTACACGCAGAAATAAGCAGGGCGGTGGTACCTACCACAAAAAAAAACCACAAAAAGCAAGAAAAAGAGAAGTATCCACATATTCAGAATCCACGACGGTGTTCTGCCGTGTAAATTGTTTGATGACATATCCATCATAAACACTAGTGGTTTCTTTGTATTTATCGCATCGCATCTGACCACGGCAGGGCGCCGTGCCGATGTGGTCCGGCCCGTCATGTACCTAACCTAAATCTATGCATGCTTTCGATTTCGTGAGGCAAGTAATTGGAATGTCCACGTCGTACGAACACAGCGTAACACGTAACGGAACTAGAAACAAACGGAGTCGCCTCTACGTTTTTTTGAACGCGCCAATACGTCGGTAAGGGAAGCCATTTTCACTTGCTTTTAAAATTTGTAACGTCGTCAGTAATTTGAATAAGCTATTTAATATGGAAGGCGGATGTGCGTTGTGTCATAATGTTTAGCGAACGATGTTTATCAATTAGTCAAGTTTTTAGTGGTGAGCTACGATTTGGTTGTGCTTCTGGTATTGTTGACGACAATGGGCTGAGCTACATAATTTTAGGTGGGCCATATACTCACTCGTCTGCGTTTGAAAGCGTTAAAAAGATTAATTGTTGTGTTATGTAATATTGACATTTAATACTTTTTTTCAATTATTCATCACATTTCTTGTTGGCATATTAGAATTGTAGATTAGGATGTGTTTCTTAGAATAGCAAGATCCTTATCTAACGCTTATCTATGCTGTTGCGATTGTTAATAAAAGAACAGTAATCGTTTTAGCACATGATTTTGTATGATGCGACATATAATAGAAAAAAATAATAATACTGAAATAATAATCTGAAGTTCTGAAAACACTCCGTTGTTATCCATTGTTATTGAATAAAACGAAGTACGGATGACCTTCGCATACCAAGAGCATTGTTCTATTTATGCTCACTACTATTAGCAACATAAACAAACTATTTCTTGTGTTTAAGCAAAGACATTTTTGTTGCCCATCCTTTTTTTTATGGCTTAGTTGGGTGGATGAGCTCACAGCCCACCTGGTGTTAAGTGATTACTGGAGCCCATAGACATCTACAACGTAAATGCGCCAACCACCTTGACATATAAGTTCTAAGGTCTCAATATAGTTACATACCCTCCATATTTTTACCAACTGAGGCTTAGATTCAACTCTCTCAGGACTGGAACGTCCTGACATCTGAAATGACTTGCAAACCACAGATCTGATTAGATCTGGAGAAGGTATTCCTAAAGCACGGACGCAAGACTGGGAGTTGCAACATAATACATTATAGACTCAAATCAAATCAAATCAAAAAATTTTTATTCAACATAAATGAAAGTACATACTTGTTGAACGTCAAAAGAACTACCGCCAATTCACAAGAACTAACCTCCGTCCTGAGAAGAATTGGCAAGAAACTCAGCGGGCATGTCTTTTTTTTTTTTAATTTTAGATTTTTTTTTAAATATTATTTTTTACAATGAGTGTTACAACGTAACAATTATTGCAATATTAAAATGCCCGGAGCGAGCAACTCATTCCCACTATAATTCACTGGTGGTAGGACCTCTTGTGAGTCCGCACGGGTGGGTACCACCACCCCGCCTATTTCTGCCCTGAAGCAGTAATGCGTTTCGGTTTGAAGGGTGGGGTAGCCGTTGTAACTATACTGAGACTTAAGAACTTATATCTCAAGGTGGGTGGCGCGTTTACGTTGTAGATGTCTACGGGCTCCAGTAACCACTTAACACCAGGTGGGCTGTGAGTTCGTCTACCCATCTAAGCAATAAAAAAATATATATAATGTATTATATATATATTATATACATAATACATTATATATTTTATAATCAGTCGGCGTTGCGTAACATCACAGAGAAATTCGATTTCAAATAAAACGTAAGCGTTTACGTAAATTCCTACCGAACGATTTTGTAATCGAATTTAAATCTTATGTCAACACGATAAATGTCACGGTCAATAGTCACTATTAAGACCCAAACAACAACACAAAAAAATGTATAGTGTAATTCCGATGTATAGACTTAATATGTTGCGGTTAGCCTTTATGGTCCTTAATGATAATACTAGATGATGATCGAGCTTTGCTAGTTTTTTTTTGATAACGCCATCTTGTTTTGTGTCATTAAAGGGGTTAGTTGCCCTCAATTAAGAAAAATAGTATTATTATTCGCCAATAGATGTCGGGAAGAGTTGATTATTGAAAACACGAATAAAACAACATTTTCTGAAAATAAATCGTAGCTAGATCGATTTATCGGCCCCGAAATCCCCTGTATACTAAATTTTATGAAAATTGTTGGAGCCGTTTCCGAGATTCAGATTAAATATATATTAATATACAAGAATTGCTCGTTTAAAGGTATAAGATTTAAGTAAGCGAATCTGAGCCGTAATTAAAGATGTAATAATGGTTTATTTCGCAAAAACGAAACCGATACATAAATATATTCGTGTCAGGTAAAAAATTAGCGGGACATTTTTGTGACGCTTCATCGATTTGAATCATTACAATTTGAAGAGTGAACAAACTGTGTTGAATGCGATTAAAATAATTAAAAACAGCGCTTTGTCAACTACAGACATGTTTTATTTGTTAGATACTTCACGGTACATAGTTATACGATTTTCGAATTAAAATTACATAGAAATACAATTAAGTCTAATAATCGTACCAATTTTGAAGCCGTTTATGACTTAAATTATCTCTTATTCGCGCCTTAATTATCATTACTTAAAGTTTTGTTATTTTTAAACAAAATTTATTTTATATTTATTAGATCTAAAAACACTATATAGTTATTAATAAAATAGTAAAATTATATATTATACATTTTTTTATATTATATTATATCTTTTTTATATTATGTTAAATAATATTAGTAAAATAGACACTCTAAACAAATCATCATTAAATATTAGAAGACATTATTTTTAAGATCTATAAAATCAGTACTCCGATTCAAAGAGCACATTTACATTTAGCAATCGTATTGAATTCATTCAATTCTGTATAATTGTAAGCAAACGTCCCTCCTTCATCACGAGGTCTCCAAAACTATCCGGACGATAGACTGTGTATTCGATACTCCTTTTGCGACGTAGGCACTCACTCACTTTAAATAGGGCACGTATTTTAAGTAAATCTTTAACTAAACAATTTCCATGGCAACCGTCACTATAGGATCATAAAATGACAAAAGCAACTCTTAAGTTCTGAAGAATGAGATGTTTCATTCTTTCTAAATGCGAAATTTAACGCAGATAAAAGGGCAGGGTTTAGTTTAGTAAGCAATAAAATTCAACTGAAAAATTGCCCATCTCATTATATTTTTCAAATTTACAGGGAAGCAGTAGGTTTCTTTATTGTAAATTACAATTATCATAAAAAAAACACCGACGAGCCTAAATTTGAAATAAAACAATTAATGACGCCGGGTTATCGACTATTTCATGGTCGCAAGCTCGGACGATAGCGTTAACGAGATCTGACCGATTGTGCAATAATACAATCGTCCTTTCCGCCCGGGCGGGTTACATCATGATTTTTTAACGGAAATAATGTACTTTATTCGTGTGAAAAAACATATTATTTAATGGAATTCTCCTGTATGTCATTGCCCTAGCTTACGGCACGCGTCAACTGAAAAACCCAGTCCATAGACATCAAAACGTGAATGCGACCTTGAGACACGAGCTCGATCAAAATGTTTTTTTTTTTTTATTATTGAAAGATTACCGGTGGCCCGAAGGCCTTTCCAGTTTCACTAGGACAGGTGGGCGAGCAAAGCCTCAGCCAGGAGGGGTGGGATTTGCTAACAGCTGCCCGAGCGCCTCCGAAGGAAACCTAACAACTCAAGAGCAATTGCTTTGCGAATGAATCTACTACCGGATCGGAATCGCGACCCACTGAGAAGATCCGGCGAGAAACTCAGCGGGCTGATGCATGCGTTAGGTTGCACGTCGACCTCTTTGTCGAGTTCGACGATTACGGCTACCGGGGTTCTTCAGCCTGCTCCTAATGTTAGAGCTGAAGGAATCTAATGCAAGAGTTATTGGATCAGATGGATCCGTAAAGACGTGTCTAGGGCGACGACGGACCATCAAAATGGTGTAACGATTCTCGCGACGCTTAGAACCGTACAGTATAACAGCGGTATGTACGTCCAAATTGTCATATTTATATGCTGTTAGGAGGTTAAATCGATGCGGTGGACCGGTCCAATTAAAACTAAAGCGGAAGGTCCCCTAAACTGTTGCACTAGGATGGCCAGAGCAGGATGGAGCAGAGATGTGTGCTTAGTGCGAGTTTTTGAACATTCTCGATAGCGTAAAAGTTAACTCAAATTTGTATGCAGTTGAAACAGCGCCCCTAGCGGCAAACATAGACGCGATCCAACTCCATACAAATTTGAGTTAACTTTTACGCTATCGAGAACGTTAAAAACTCGCACTAAACACACCGGCCATCATGAGATGCGTCAAGTCTGTCCACTCCGACACTGCATGACGATCACGACCACTCAGTCAATAGTGACACGATTGAGATAAAAAAAAAGAATGAGCATAAACATATTTACTAGAACGGTGTATTAATAACGTTTCAAAATTCTGAATTCGGCTTGACGTTTGACAATTCTTTGTAATATTTATTGACGTTCATGAACCAAGTTATTTGCTTTGGTAACACCACGTCGAGATATGAGGTCGCTTAAGGGATATCCGTGAACAACGAAAACCCTTTTCAACATACAAGTAGTGGGCAATTTTTTTTTTATTGCCCTTGTAGGCAGACGAGCACACGGCCCACCTAATGGTGAGTGGTTACCGTCGCCCATGGACTTCACCAATGCCAGGTGCAGAACCAAGCCGATGACTACCGCTTAATACTCTCCACAAGCCTCGTTTGAAGAAGGACATGTCATGGCGCTCGGGAAACACCGTGGAGAGGAGCTCATTGCATAGCCAAAACACATTTTTTGATTGAATTGATAGATATGCTGTTTATTCATAAAAAATTACACAATAATTTTAAAAGTCTCTCAAGCCTTAGTTCAATGACCTTGTTGGGCCTTTTCAATAACAGTTCACTAGTCCAAGGGCAGCTGTCAATCTTGTCAGTATCAAGTACTGGATACGTCGAAGTTATGCGTGTGCATACTAATAGCGTTCTGTGGCGCTCCCAGGCGAGGCGACTTGGCACGACATGGGCATTTGTACGTGATACTAACACACAGGTAAAGGGATATATTCTGAGCTCAGTGTTTCGTATCAAAGGAGTTTTAAGTTGTAGATATATAATTGTTATTTTGGTGTTTAACTGACTTTGTGGTTCGGTAGTCAGCTGCCCTGTTACGGCGAGGGTCGCTGGTTCGAGACCCACATCGAGCACGCTATGTGTGATGAACAAGTTTTTTTTTTTTTCTGGCTGTTTATTGTCTATATATGTATATATTTAAACGCATATAAGTATTTATGTCAGTCTCTGGTACCCATAACACTACTTCTTTTTTATTGCTTAGATGGGTGGACGAGCTCACCGCCCACCTTGTGTTAAGTGGTTATTGGAGCCCAGCTTGAGATATAAGTTCTAAGGTCTCAAGTATAGTTACAACGACTGCCCCACCCTTCAAACCGAAGCTCATTACTGATTCACGGCAGAAATAGGCAGGATGGTGGTACCTACCCGTGCGGACCCACAAGTGGTCCTACCACCAGTAAATTACTTGTTGTATTACGCGTCACTCTCCTTACGTCTTTTTCTCCAGTACTGAGGCTCGTGACCTTTACGGAGCATTCTTGTTACATCACTGCTGTCCCCTACGCAATGGATAGCTACAAAACACAGGCAATCTTAAATTAGGGCCGAATTACCGTGCGTGATTTGTTCCCGATTATTTTATTATTTAATTTATAATTTAATATATTTTAAATGATTATCGTATTGAAATCGTTCAATGTATCAAACCATCTGCGGAATCACCGTACGATAACAAACATGATAAAACCAGAAAAAAATATTCCACGAAATAAATCTATATATAATCGTTGCTAACAATTCACTAATCTTACCGATTTTCTTTATCGATAAACATGATAATCGATTTGATCTTTCAACGTTGTTTATCAATTAAATTAATGTAATTGCGTATGAAAAAATTACGTATTTTTTTTTATTTTTATATTTAGATGTTATTGTTTTGATGATTGTTTACATAATATACAAAGTGACTGCCCTTACAGTTTTTTCGATCCGCAATGAATAAAGAAACCGTAGCATTTATTGAAGTGGCGAAATCGAATTAATTTTACCATGTTTATTTGTCTTGTATGTTTGGGTAGAATTTGATTGACTATCTTCCAAATGAGCCAGAGATTTTAAACTTACAACTCCAATTAAATTTTACTGAAAATGCGAGAGTATACGGAAACATATCTCTTTGAACCGTTTTAAATAAGCCGAGACGTATTTTTTTTAATATATTATTTTATTAATTAGGCGGTTAATAAGCACTTACTGGTGGTAGGACCTCTTGTGAGTCCGCGCCGGTAGGTACCACCACCCTGCCTATTTCTGCCGTGAAGCAGTAATGCGTTTCGGTTTGAAGGGTGGGGCAGCCGTCGTAACTATACTTGAGACCTTAGAACTTATATCTCAAGGTGGGTGGCGCATTTATGTTGTGGATGTCTATGGGCTCCAGTAACCACTTAACACCAGGTGGGCTGTGAGCTCGTCCACTCATCTAAGCAATAAAAAAAAAGCAATGTTTGATAGATCGAGTTATAATGTTTCGAAATATAAAAATATAAGTGCACTACCGATCGTGGTCCACAGAGGATAGTTTTTAGCGAAAATTATGTCATATATTTATGTTTACGTAACACATTACATGTTGATATCTTTATCTCTATAACTCTAATTTACAATAGGAATAATTTTAATCCGTAAAATTAAGCACCAACTCAGAAAATGTCTTCAAGGACTTGCATGTGTATTTAGTTATTGAACGAAGAAAACAAGAAGATCGTTGTTATCTACACCAAAAAAAAATTATAGAGATAATGTTACTTAAGACTGAAAATTAGCTTATTTGAAATACTGCGCATTCAAAAGAAATTATTTGAAGCCGTGTCGAGTCGCTGGCTTCTTGTGCGTACTGTGTTTTAGTTATTTTTTACTATTTGTTTCTAGTATAAAACAAAGTCGCTTTCTCTGTCCCTATATCTGTCTGTCCCTATGTACGCTTAAATCTTTAAAACTACGCAACGGATTTTGATGCGGTTTTTTTTAATAGATAGAGTGATTGAAGAGGAAGGTTTATATGTATAATAACATCCATTAAAAAATGGAGAAATCGATAGTAAATTACAGTTTCCGAAGCGAAGCGAGAGCGGGTTGCTAGTTGTAAATAAATGAATTTGCATAAATGGCTTTTTTTTATTGCTTAGATGGGTGGACAAGCTCACAGCCCACCTGGTGTTAAATGGTTACTGGAGCCCATAGACATCTACAACGTAAATGCGCCACACACCTTGAGATATAGTTCTAAGGTCTCAGTATAGTCACAACGGCTGCCCCACCCTTCAAACCGAAACGCATTACTGCTTCACGACAGAAATAGGCAGGACGGTGGTACCCACCCGCGCGGACTCACAACAGGTCCTACCACCAGTAAAAGGTAGCACGTTCAAGATCTCAAACCAGCGACTACTAAGAGAAACACGCTACCATTTTGCCACAACGTCTTTTATTACCAGATTATTATTATTCAATAATTATATTCTAACTAGTTGATAGTGATAAGAAGAAGCAGGTGTTTCATTGATCATATCATTTTACTGTTTGTCTATTTAAAAGATAGACTTAAACGACGAATATATTATATACGTCGTCAATGACCATCCAAATTGTCGAATTGTGCGCTAAAATGATTTTTATTTTTAATGCATAAAACTCATCAAAATGGCAACATAATGCACATTTTTTTCATTATTGCAAACTTGCAAATAACACACCAAACCGTACTATTAATCACAATCATACCTCTAAATGTCTTATATCTCTGTTAACAAGCTATTAACGATTGTTGAGGTAACTATATTTACGTTACTATATTTACGTAAGCTATCTATTAACTAATATTAATTAAGCAACATTACGAATACACCTTTATAAATTAAGCGTTCAATGTATTAATATATACTAGAGGTCCCGCAGTAGTCGAAATTCAACTATAATTAATTGGAATTGTAAGTTTGTACACTATTATGATTGTATTTTATACTTCTATAATCACAAATTTCGCCAAGACTACATTATAAAAAATATTAACAAAGACAAACAATATTTAATCTATTCTCAATTTGACAACAGACGTCAAGAACAAAAGTTTGACAATATATAGTATGCATGCGTGTGTGCGTCAAATACATGGTATGTAGTGTGTGTAATGTTTTCTTTATTGATTTAATGTATCTTTTATGCATTCTTTTAAAAAAATATTAGCATTGTGTAGTTCTTCTCTATATTCTCTATAAGTGTGGAAAATTTTATACTCCTCCGTCCGCGCAATTTTCGTAAAAAGGGATACAAAGTTTTTGCTTCACGTATTAATATATAGATGCCGAAATCTAGCTTTGCTTGTTAATAGGTGGGCTCGAGCTAAATAAATAAATGCTAAGCTGAAGGCTTCAAAGCGGTATTCAAACTTTATTTAAATACATGATCCAATAGTCGTATTAAAGTATTGCACTGTTTTTTTCCGGCTGCTTTTTATCTATTGACGTAATTAACTATCTTTTCTCTTCTAATTATAGAGGTAGAAAAATATGTATTAAAAATATTATTATAGATACTTCTAACACTTGAGAGCTGTCAAACAGTGCGATATTTATTGACAGCGACACATCTGAGATAGTTATAATATGAATTTGTATTCTATTCCTTTAGACTTCTAGTATAATAATTACTGCTATACCGGCAGATAGACTAGACGGTCCACTCGATATAAAGTGGTTTCCGAAGCCCATAACGATCAGGCTATGAATACACAGGAACGTATTTATTTATGTTCTTTCGATTGTAATTCTTACTGGTGGTAGAACCTCCCGTGAGTCCGCACCGGTAGGTACCACCACCCCGCCTATTTCTGCTGTGAAGCAGTAATGCGTTTCGGTTTGAAGGGTGGGGCAGCCGTTGTAACTATACTTGAGACCTTAGAACTAATATCTCGAGGTGGGTGACACGTTTACGTTGTAGATGTCTATGAGCTCCACTAACCACTTAACACCAGGTGGGCCTGTGAGCTCGTCCACCCATCTAAGCAATAAAAAAAATTAAATTAAAGTACGGCTTTATCAGCTTTTAAGTATCTCAAATGTGGTCTCGTGACTGGGTAATTAGGCGCAAAAGATGACGTCATTTGACCTTGAAAGGTTATAAATACATCGCGACCGCGGCCTTGGAGTGGCACATCAAAGTGAAAGTAATTGCAATCGTGTTTATCCAAACCGCGATAATAATTATTTTTTATGATAACTTGTATTTGCACGATAATTTATTTAATTTATCGTTTATCGGTTATCATAAATAAGTCAAAGTGGTGTTTTTTATTAAAGAAAAAATGGCTTAAACATTATCAAGTGAACAACTTATAGAACTCAAGTTTTTAAATTTATTCTATCCCATTTTTTTTGCAGACTAAGTTCTGTAGTAGTTATAAATACCTCTATTTTTTGTGTCCTTCCGAAAATGTATTTCCTTTAAAGTTTTTAGTGTCGCGCTTCAAAACAAATATGGTGGTAGGACCTCTTGTGAGTCTGCATGGGTAGGTACCATCACCCTGCCTATTTCTGCCATGAAGCAGTAATACGTTTCGGCTTGAAGGATGGGGCAGCAGTTGTAACTATACTGAGACCTTAGAACTTATATCTCAAGCTGGGTGGCGCATTTACATTGTAGATGTCTATGGGCTCCAGTAACCATTTAACACCAGGTGGGCTGTGAGCTCGTCCACACATGCAATAAAAAAAAAAGCATTAGGTAGTACTTCACCACGGTAAAAATAAGCGGGGTAGTGGTGGTAGTGCTTGTATAGTAGTGGTACCTATCCTTTACCCAATAACATTGATGTATGTCTGGTATGTCTATAAGCTCGGAAAGCCGCTAGGATGGACCGTGAACTCATTCATTCCCATGGCGACATAAGAAATAATTCTCGCCTAAAATTAACTCAAGACCAAAATAATATATAATAATAACGGCCGTCTGGTGTAGTGGCAAGTGACATGGTCACTACACAAGGGGGTCGCGGGTTCGAATCCCGCCAAGGGAAAATATTTGTATGATAAATATAAAATAAACAAGTTCTTTACGAACTTATCACGGGACCAGTTAAGGTGGCGTGATTGTTAGTAAAAAAAAATATATTCGCCTCTAGAAAATGCATAAAAAAACCCATAGTGCATTATACGTTACATGCATTACTGATAAGATATCGTTGACAGCTGAATGCTGAAAATATGTCAAGGGGAACATGGTTTTGCGGTAGTTAAAGCGATTGAATAAAAATAACAGAACGAACATGCGCGATAAAACTCATAATGAATTCGTTTCGCCGGTGCTTTCGGGCCATTGCTTTCTGGCGATCTTTAATAGCGACTGAAATGTAACTTTAAGTTGAAGAAACGGTCCTGATCTTCTAGAGCAGGGATGAGCAACCTTTTTAATCAATGGGCCATTTTAAATTTGAATTTTTTTGATAGCTACATAACACACAGGGAATCCTAAATTGGGACCGAATGACCATGCGTGATTTGTTCCCAATTTTTTTTCTTTTTTATTTATTTAATTTATAAAAATTATTATTATAAAAATAATTATAAAAAAAAAGAATCTTGGTATAAAAATTTATAATTTAATCTATTTTAAATGATTTTCGTATTGAAATAGTTCAATGTATCAAACCACCTGCGGAATCACCGTACAATAACAAATGGATTGATGGGAAAAATGGATTAACTCTTATTTTACGAAACTTTATTTCTTTAAATAAAAACAAACAAGAAAAGAACTGAAAAACGAATTAATGGGAGTAAGTTTATGAAAATAAATTCAATTTTAGAAAGGCTTCGCGGGCGGGATTTTATCTACACTTATGGGTGATATATTCGTTTGAGTTTAAATGACGTAATATCAAAAGGCATCACCGAACACGCGTGCTCTATGACTAGAGAATCCCGTCTCTACAATTCGTTGAGATTTAGCCGCTCAGTGTACTCCACGGCTGTCTAAAAATATGTCATGTCTATACATGTAAAAGTCGCGTCCACGTTTCCTGCAGACTCCCAAAAGACTACACCGATTTCGATGAAACTTTCAATAAATCTTCAGATTGGCCAGAAAAATGGGAAGGATTTGACCAGGAATAAATAATAACCGGTAATAAATCACAAGGACACCTGGTCCCAAACAAGGACTCTCTGTACTATGGGAACTAGGGACTGATGTACATATTTACATACGTTTAAATATCTATACTATTAATATTATAAAGCTGAAGAGTTTGTTTGTTTGAACGCGCTAATCTCAGGAACTACTGGTCCGATTTGTAAAAAAATATTTCACTGTTAAATAGCCCATTTATTAAGAAAGACTATAGGCTATGTAACATAACGCTAATACCAATACAAACAGAGCACTAACAAAGAAAGTTTCAAAATTGGGTTTTTTTTGCTTCCTACGTAAATGAAGTCACAGGTAAAATTTAGTGTTATGTAAGTAACTAAAGTAACTATTCACTAAACCAAAGTAACTATTCCACGTGGACGAAGTCGCGGGCAAAAGCTAGTATACATATGTAATTAAGTAACACCCATACAAAGGGCAAACAAATTTGTTCTTCACACGAAAGTTTGTCCGATTGAATCGAATTGACGACCTTTGTGGCGGCAGTAAGGGGCGCGTACATCTTACATCAGCACACCATTGAGTGAACCAAAGTTTTAGCGGGCACAACAACAAACCATTAACTATTATTTCGTATTGTTCATAGTATTAGAGCAGAAGAAAGGCAGGGCACAGTCTGGGCGAGGCCGCGGTAACTGGCTGCGACATTGAGCAATTTCATAACGCATCGTGCGACCCACATTCCTGCCGCATCCGGCACGGACGTGGAATATATCGCACTTGTTTTAATATCAAGGATCTGACTATCACGACTACCGAGAAGATGGTGCTTCAAAAACGTATGGACCAACTAAAATCAGCGAGGACAGTTCCCGGAGAATTAATAGGCACTTTATTAAATTATGCTGGCGTTATCATTATCATCATTTTGCCTTACTTCTAACGAGCTGGAAACAGATTCATTTTCGTATTACTATGAGGGTTAGAATTATCTCGGATTCTATCTAAGATACGGGTCGATCCCTCTTTAATTCGGGTATACTAGCTCACAGCCCACTCGGTGTTAAGAGGTTACTGGAGTCCATAGACATCCAAAGTAAATACTATCTGCCGAGTTGAGCTAACTTACGACAAAGTCCCAATTGATTAGTATAACGGCTGCCCCACCATTCAAACCGTAAAGAATTACTGTTTCGCGGCAGAAATAAGTATGGCATTGGTAACTACCGTTACAGTTTCACAAGATGCCTTACCATCAGTAAAAATAATCATCATCAATGGTTAGTAATGGTTGTTTTAACACTAGATATTTCTCAATAAATTCCCGTTAGTGCATTTACTGTTTGAACATTAAGAACTTTGGGTAGTTACATTACAAAATTTGTCCAATGCATTGATTAATTACCACATGATCTCCACTTGACCTAAGACCACAGGTTTCTCCATCAAGATTTGTTTCTGGATTATCTGCTCAAAGTGTATAAGGATTGGAAATTAATAGTCGATAAATGTTTTCATAAAATTAGGTCCTACAAAAAATGGATCTGGTTCGCTATTTGAGAAGTATACAGCAGTCGTCGCAAATCTGTAGCGACAGTTTAGCGATGGTCTTTCATTCTTCTTATCTACGTAAAAATATGGAGAAGACTGGCTAACACCACAAGGCACTTTGCGAATATCATTATTCACGCTTGTACTAAGTCCGTTGGAAACTTGACGGATGGTTCTCTTGTAATGCTTGGGGTAAAGGGAGGGGATAAAATCTGCCGGAGCTAAATAATTTTCGTAATTCGGTATTACATGCTATTTAGTCTATTTTTAGATTTGGGCCACGCGGTATTGCTGTTGGTTACAGGGGTACTTAATGCGCGGAACTATTGGTAGGTATGTACATACTATTGCGCATTCAAAATTTTTCATGCATGCATAATGAGAACGTCCTCCTTATTTTTCAGAAGTACTATTTTTTCAAGTGCTCATTATGTTAATTATGTGTTAATAGATATTGACATTGCATTTACCGGGCTATTTTGTGAATCCGCAGTTCGGTGGTTATATAATTTATTACGCAAAAATACATACGAAATTTGAATGGAAAATTACTTTTGGATGTATGTTTTTAAATTTGAAAAAGTTTAAGCTTGTTTAGGTAAGTTCGTAAATGACTATGGGATGCGAGAGAGGATATGCGAGAGTAGGGTGCGAGTGAAAAGATGACGTTTGATAGGCCTCTTCAAAATTACTATAAAATTACTATACAATTTAGCTTTATTAGCTAATTTTTAGCTAATTTATTTAGCTTATTAATTATTATTATTTTTTCACACCAAGGCCGCGGTCGCGATGTATTTATAACCTTTCAAGGTCAAATGACGTCATCTTTTGCGCCTAATTACCAAGTCACGAGGCCACATTTGAGATACCTAAAAATTGATAAAGCTATACTTTAATTAATTTTTTTTATTGCTTAGATGGCTGGACGAGCTCACAGCCCACTGGTGTTAAGTGGTTACTGGAGCCCATAGACATCTACCACGTAAATGCGCCACCCACCTTGAGATATAAGTTCTAAGGTCTCAGTATAGTTACAACGGCTGCCCCACCCTTCAAGCCGAAACGCATTACTGCTTCACGGCAGAAATAGGCAGGTTGGTGGTACCTACCCGTGCGGACTCATAAGAGGTCCTTCCACCAGTAAATTACTTTACAATTAGCGTAATTACTATACAATTAAGACCAAGACGTCAAGTCCCCCAAGGTGGTCAGTCGCATTTGTGCTGTGATATCTATAAGCTACGGTAATCACTTACCACAACTTTCGTTCACCCAGACTACATAATGAAAAAAAAAACAAGTTGTCTCTAAGAACCTATCAATGACTGTTTCTAATTTAGCATTGAAAATACAGGGTGTGGTGATATATTTCCCTACGCGGGAATATACTAAAACAAGTATTTTTTTTATTGTGTTCTTTATTTATCTTCAACAAAAATGTATCTTTCTATCGGAACGATTTTCCGATAACAAAACATATACTATATACATATATAGTTGTAGATCTTCACACGAATTCGTCAGATTAAGAATTTTAATATAAAAATTCAAAAAAAAAAGGAGAACTTGATCTCACTGTGGCTGAACGCTGTGCATGAAATTAAATAGTGCCTTCAAAGAACTAGTTTTAGCGAACAGTTTGACATTCGCTGATAATTTTTTTTTTCGTCACGTTCGCAAAAACGTGACCCAAAATACACTGATAAAGCAAGTCATTAGTTTCAGAAAAAAACGGATCAATAGTTTCTGAATCATAATAAAATTATCACTCTTTTTTTCGTTACTTATTTGAACATTTTTATTTTTTACGAATGGAGCGTATAATATGTCTGTGTTTTGTTCTTAACATGGGTAAATTATGGTATAGTTATTCTTTCAATATATTTTGTATGAAGTGAATGAAAAATAAAATGGTTAGCTGATGCCCCAAATACCAGGAAGATTGTTTTTTTTTGTTGCCTTTGTAGACAGACGAGCGTACGGCCCACCTGATGGTAAGTGATTACCGTCGCTCATGTGCATCAGCCTGTCAGTGTACTATAGTTACAAAATAATAACAATATTTCTTTTGAATAGCCTAAACTTTATACATCACACTGTAACCGCCTACGATACGACAGCTCAAACCGGATCCACTGGACCAACGACTCGGATCCTAAATTCTCAAGCGTTCAAGGTCATCGCGCAATTTCGGATTTACTAAATTACGTTCTAAAGTTGTCCACCATATAGAAAAATAGATTTAAAGAAGCCAAACTGAATTCGTCACGTAGCTTTTTAATGAAAAATTAAAATGTTGTCTTTTATGCTCAGCATTAATTTAAGAAGCGGCTTCTAAAAACAATAGGTCATAGCGCACTTCGTAACACACTAATTGTGTCTTGAAGATAATGAGTAAAATTCAGTACACGCGACAGAAGTGACAATTCTTTTATTTTGTATTGGCTAATGATGATGGCAGATGATGACAATTGCCGATCGCTTTTTAGATGTTCGAATTGATTCTATACTTTTATTACGAACCTAAAATATAGGTATAGTGTAGATTATACACGTTTACATTTTATTTATTTAATAGTAGCTGACCCGGCAGACTTCGTAGTGCCTCAATCGATAAATAAAAGACCTAAGCTTTTGTACAAAATAAAATTAAAAAAAAATTTAACTAACAAAATAAATCCGTCCGACGGGGGACACATCAAAGGAAAAACAAAATTATTATTTTTATTTCATTCCGAGCATTTTCATATTTATCTACCCTTTAAACCTTCTCTGGACTTCCACAAATAATTCAAGATCAAAATTAGTCAAATCGGTCCAGCCGTTCTCGAGTTTTAGCGAGACTAAAGAACAGCCATTCATTTTTAAATATATAGATAATTTGTATTTCTATTACCTTAGACTGGCGGACGAGCCTCACCATCAGCTGGGCCGTATGCTCGTCTGCCTTCAAGGGCAATAAAAAGAAACTTAGAGAAAACAACGACACTACAGTTAACAAACTTAACATTTCTTCTATTTGCGTTCATTCGTGTTCCAATTATATGATAAATTCTAAATCAATTAAGCTTGTCCCGTAGATCGAAGATTTGTCCCTGACATACGAGATCCCTTTCTCTATTAACAGCAGTATCACCGTATTTTTGTTATTTGGATTTGAATTCGCCATTCTTTTTGTAAGTCTGCGTGCCCGCGCGAGTGACCGAACCAGTACACCTTGTATAGTCATAAAGTTTGTTGTAATGTACAATTTGCCCCTATAGGCAGACGAGCATGCGGTGCACCTGATGGTAAGCAGTAGCCGCTGCCCATGGACATGAGCAGCGCCCGGGGCAAACAAGCCGCAGCCCACCGAAATCGTATTTGAAGTTTCAATCTATATTTTTCAAAATCGAAACCCCAGTTTAACATCGCGAGTTTCTCTTGGATTCGAATAAATGTACTGAACCATTTATATAGGGTTCATTCATCGAGATTTCCAAAATAAATTTTTAGAAACAAAAAAATAAAAAATCACAAAAGAGTCGGAGTGTCATAGAAAAAAAAAACAATTTTAATTCTATGCGAACACAACATTGTTATACAATGGATCGCGTTAACAACGTCCTATTAATATTCTAATATCAATAAAAAACTTCCATTCGATCTTTTTAGGTAAATATGCAAACGCTTCTGTTTTAAATATTTGAAAGATAACAAAAAAAAAACATGACGCGTGTTTGCGCGGGTTGTTTATTTTTTAGATGCATTTAATACATTGTTTTATTCATTCGGTTTTTAAGTGAAGAACTTTATGTAAAATGTATTGTATGTATATGTATTTCTGAGGTCGTGTAGATTTAATATTTCTATATTTATTTTTATATATACCCATTTATTGATGTTTTATCGACTCGTTTTCTTGTCGAACCGTTTATTATTTTGTATGTTCGATTTTTTGTCTTTTGTAATAATTTTGAAAATAATTAACCAATGATCAACATACTTGAAATTTTAAACAAAGCACATAACTGAATCGCAACGGAAGATTTATTGATAAGCTAGACGTATAAGATGGAAAGCCTCTAAAATATATAAGAAAATAATATATAAAGCTATGGCCATATATTGCTGATATGATAAAAACTTCAGCGTAAAATACTCGATGAACTGTTCCATATTTAAACGAATATTAATTAACTGTCATTTACGAATTAATTTTCTGAATTTATTTATAGTAGTGGTCCCCCGGTAATCGAAATTCAACTATAATTAATTGAAATTATAAGTTTGTTCACTATTATGATTCTATTGTCAAAGTCTATTTATTTTACTTTAATAATCACAGATTTCACTAAGATTACACTTTAGACAAAATGACAAATAATAATAAAGACAAACATTATTTAATCTATTTTTCAATTTGACCACAGACTTTAAGCAATAAGAAAAGTTTGACAATCAACAAATAGTATGCATGCATGCATATAAAATAGATAGTAGTGTGTTTAATGTTTTTATTTATTGATTTTATGAACTTTTTATGCATAAGTTAATGAAATATTAACATTCTGCACACCTCTACATTCTCTATAAGTGTGGGAAATTTTATACTCCTCCGTCCGCGCAATTTTCGTAAAAAGGGATACAATATTTTTGCTTCACGTATTAATATATAGATTACAGTATAAATCGCATTTATACTAATGAATATTATTAATTTTGCGTTAACTCTGCCTTTAATTGACTATTGTGTGCTTATATGTACTTCGCTCGTCTTGAACGTGATTTTTCCACGGATTATTCACAGAACGAAATTTTTTTTTCTAGTTGCGTCATACCACACCGTCAATTACCATGTTGCGTACGTGTAAAACGTGTAGTTTCATAGTAATTCAAAACAGCACTTCTAGCTTAATTTCTTGTGCGTATTGAAAACGAAATTCTAGAACTTTCTTAATTAAAAAAATCGAACTTTCCTTTTATCTTGATAACGAACAATAATACCGATAATAATTAGATTCAATTTAAAAAAAAAAACGGGTTTTTACGTTGCGAATGTTCTCACGTACGCTATTCTGGTTGCGACAATCGTGTCACAAACAACTGATAAGGACAACCGCTTCCGTTGGTTGTTTGTGTGACGTTCCACCAGTTTTCACTGCCCGACTAGAAACCGTGGTCCGTCTGCATAACGACGACAACTATGCGAGCGGAACTATAAAAAGCGAATATCTTTACGAATATGCAATGCTAATGGGGATCGTTGAGAATCTCTATCAATTAATCCACGATTCGAATTATATTTGTTTTAAATTTGTCCACCGCTTTTCCGGCAGCAAAATTTATTGTCGCTATTAAATATTGGCAGTAATTAATTTGTTAGCGTTAACAAAATCGTCAGAACAGTAATTGTAAGAATCGCAACTAGAACGTATAGTCGACCCACGCGAGGCGACTGGCGGCGTCTGGCGAAATGGATCCCAACAAATTTTTTCATTAATACGGAATTGAAATTTTGGCCGAACGCCCGAGCCGGCAGTCACATGATCCCGGCAGACTTACCTTCATGTCATCGAGCAAGTCGCAGGCAGATATGAGGGACGCGGTGTCCGGACTCAATTTGATGACGCCCATGTTGACGATCTTATGATCTGGTCGTGAAGCCGAACAGGTGCAAACGCGCGGAGGACCGAGAGGGTTTTGCGCGCGACGTCGCTAAAGCAAGTTGGCTTCGAAATAAATTTGAAAGTGTTCTTTGTACGAGTAACGCGTGATTCGGTTTATTTAAGGAACACGAAGCGTGAAACGTGCTCCCGCTATGACCGAGCCGCGCGGACTGAAGCCGTCGTGGACGCTGGAGCCCGGCTTCGGACAGTGAAAGGGCCCTGACGTCACGTACGATAGCGAGGCCCCGCGCTACCGCCCGCGACTTGTTGCTACATCACTCCTCACGCTCGCACCGCCATAATCACGCATATACCCATCTCACTCATTAACAATACCACAATTGTTTGATTAAAATTATTCTTTGCACAGTTTATACGAGTTTCACGTTTTGCATTCGCAATCATATTTCACAATGAATATCGGAATATAAAAATGTTTTTATATTAAAATGCGTCAGTAATAATTTATATAGAAATAAAACAATTTTTAACACTAACGAATATCGAACGTTGGATGCGAAACGAATTCTTTAATACAAATTTCAATTTAAATTGTATTGTAAAATTATGAGGGGTTTATTTAGCGTGACGTAGCTCAAGTGTGTCCGTATTGCGTCGTAGACAGTGTGGGGTTGCGTGGTGCCTGCGTAGACCTACGCTACGAGCCTACGAGGCACGACACTGCGTAGACTACGTTCAGTGGCATCCCACAAGGACCCAACCTATTTTAAATTTATTAATTTCATTACCAAAAATAATAATGAAAAAAAAATGAGTTGTAAACTTTTTACATTTCGATCAATTTTATAAACTATAAAGTGATATATAAATTAGTCTGTCGCAACAGGTGTAGAGACGGGCCCTGCACGTTGTCCCTCTCGATACCCCCTCGCTCTCACATATCGAGGCGTCAGTGTGCCGTATCTCGCTGACGGGACACCAGCCGATCGTCATCGCATCCGTCTATCTCCCCCCGGACAAGCCCCTTCTGAGCAGTGACATCGAGTCACTGTTCGGCATGGGAGACTCCGTCATCCTGGCAGGCGATTTAAATTGCCACCACACTAGGTGGAACTGCCACAGTTCAAACTTAAACGGTAGGCGTCTCGACGCGTTTATAGACGACCTTACCTTTGAAGTAGTCGGTCCCCCAACTCCAACATGTTATCCGTATAACATCGCGCTCCGTCCGAGCACTATAGACCTGGCACTGCTGAGGAACGTAACTCTGCGCTTGCGTTCCATCGAAGCAATGTCAGAGCTCGACTCAGACCACCGACCTGTCGTTATGCAGCTCGGTCGCCCCCACAACCCAGTCACAGCTACGAGGACCATGGTGGACTGGAAGAAGCTGGGCAAATGCTTAGCCGATGCCGCTCCACCAATCCTCCCCTGCGGCCCGGATTCAACTCCATCCCCCGAGGACACAGTCGAATCCATAAACATCATCACGAATCACATCTCTTCCGCGATCATAAGATCCTCAAAAGAAGTCGATGTGGAGGATAGCTTCCACCGCATCAGACTGTCCCCCGAACTTAGGAACCTCCTAAGAGTTAGAAACGCGGCAATCCGGGCCTACGATCAACTTCCCACGCACTCAAACCGGATTCGGATGCGTCGTCTACAGCGGGATGTAAAATCTCGCCTAAGCGACGCCCGAAATGAGAATTGGGATAGTTACTTAGAAGGACTCGCGCCCTCTCATCAAGCATACTGGCGACTAGCAAGGACTCTCAAGTCCGAAACTACCGCTACTATGCCTCCTCTCGTACGCCCTTCAGGCCAACCACCGGCTTTCGATGACGATGACAAGGCAGAGTTGCTGGCCGATGCACTGCAAGAGCAGTGCACCACCAGCACTCAATACGCGGACCCCGAACACACCGAGGCAGTCGACAGGGAGGTCGAGCGCAGAGCTTCCCTGCCACCCTCGGACGCGTTACCCCCCATTACCTCTGACGAAGTTAGAGAAGTAATAGACAACCTTCAACCTAAGAAGGCACCCGGCTCCGACGGCATCCGCAACCGCGCGTTAAAACTCTTACCAGTCCAACTGATAACAATGTTGGCTACCATCTTAAATGCCGCTATGACGCACTGCATCTTTCCGGCGGTATGGAAAGAAGCAGACGTTATCGGTATACACAAGCCGGGCAAACCGAATAATGAAACCGCTAGTTACCGACCGATCAGTCTCCTCCCAGCGATAGGCAAAATTTACGAACGGCTCCTTCGGAAACGCCTCTGGGACTTCGTTACCGCGAATAAAATTCTAATAGACGAGCAGTTTGGATTCCGCGCCAAACACTCGTGCGTACAACAAGTGCACCGCCTCACGGAGCACATCTTAATAGGGCTAAATAGGCGTAAACAAATCCCGACCGGCGCCCTCTTCTTCGATGTAGCGAAGGCGTTCGACAAAGTCTGGCACAACGGTTTGATCTACAAACTGTACAACATGGGAGTGCCAGACAGACTCGTGCTCATCATACGAGACTTCTTGTCGAACCGTTCGTTTCGATATCGAGTAGAGGGAACTCGTTCTCGTCCCCGTCATCTGACTGCCGGAGTCCCGCAAGGCTCCGCACTCTCCCCGTTACTATTTAGTTTGTATATCAACGATATACCCCGGTCTCCGGAGACCCATCTAGCGCTCTTCGCCGATGACACGGCTATCTACTACTCGTGTAGGAAGATGTCGTTGCTTCATCGGCGACTCCAGACCGCAGTAACCACCATGGGACAGTGGTTCCGGAAGTGGCGAATAGACATTAACCCCACGAAAAGCACAGCGGTGCTATTCAAAAGGGGTCGCCCTCCGAATACCACTTCGAGCACCCCACTCCCCAATAGGCGCGTAAACACCTCCGCCGTTAGCCCCATCACTCTCTTTGACCAGCCCATACCGTGGGCCCCGAAGGTCAAATACCTAGGCGTCACCCTCGACAGAGGGATGACATTCCGTCCCCACGTAAAAACGGTACGCGATCGCGCCGCGTTTATACTAGGACGACTCTACCCAATGCTTTGTAGACGAAGCAAACTGTCCCTCCGTAATAAGGTAACCCTCTACAAAACTTGCATACGCCCCGTCATGACGTATGCAAGCGTAGTGTTCGCTCACGCGGCCCGCACCAACTTGAAACCCCTTCAGGTTATACAATCCCGATTCTGCAGGATAGCCGTCGGAGCACCATGGTTCCAGAGGAACGTGGACCTCCACGATGACCTGGAGCTCGACCCCGTCAGTAAGTATCTACAGTCGGCATCGCTGCGCCACTTTGAGAAGGCGGCACGACATGAGAACCCTCTTGTCGTGGCCGCCGGAAACTACATACCCGATCCTGTAGACCGTTTGGTAAACCGTCGACGTCGACCAAAGCACGTCATCACGGATCCTCCTGATCCATTAACGGTGCTTTTAGGCAATACAAGCACCGGTCACCGTCCTCGCCGAACCCGTCGCTTGCGACGAAGGGCTCGACGAGCGAATTAACCCACAGACACAGCCCACTGAGTTTCTCGCCGGATCTTCTCAGTGGGTCGCGCTTCCGATCCGGTGGTAGATTCTGCGAAGCACTGCTCTTGCTAGGGCGGTGTTAGCAATTCTCCGGTTTGAGCCCCGCGAGCTCACCTACACAAGCTAGAGTACGCTGAAGTAGCCTCTCAAGGCTATCAGCATAGGTAGGAAAAAAAAAAAAAAAAAAAAAGGTGTAGAGAATGTGTTTTTTTTACCAGCAATCGAAAGCTCAAGGTCGCAAATGAATTAAATCGATTCGTGGTTCTGTCTATCTTACATGAATATATTTCGAACGAAATCATTCATTACCGAAACATGGACCATACTGTATACCACATTTTGACAAGTCCAAATCATTAATGTTTTTTGTCCAGACACAAATCGATTATTAACTAGACTGTCCTTCTAGGGGCGATATTCTGGACTTCAGTGAGGCGCTGAATGTATTCTCTAAAGAATAAATCTTCAACTGTCTATGATGGAGCAGCTGTGTTGTGTGTGTGTATGTGTATACAGCTTCTCACTCTCCTCTATACACGGCATTAAGCAGCGTCTTTCGGCGCTCGTGCATGGACGCATACTATCATTTTTTGGACATGTCTCCCGGCGAGGAAATTACTCCATAGAGCGCCATGTCGTTCAGGGCAAAGTAGAAGGCACCAGACTGCATGGAAGGTTGCCCATGCGATGGATCGACCAGATCAAGTCGGCAGTTGGCGGCTGTTTGCATGATTGTACCAGGCTCACCACAAAACGCGAGGAGTGACGATTGCTCCTGAGGCGCAAAACATCTGCCCACAGCAATGATACTGGATGACGACCACGACCGCTCTGACAAGAGTTATACGACATACAATATCTTAGATACTCAAATTTAATCAATATTTTTGAAATCCCTATATTCGTCTTTCCGTTTCGCCGTAGATTGTATCCCAACAAGTAAGAAACAATTTTACTTCACAAAAGTTTTATTTAGATCCGTAAAAGACAAGTCTTTGTCTATAATTAAGTTTAGGATCTAAAACAAAAATGTCTTACTTATACTATGAATATTTATAGGCAGTTTTTATAATAAAACTGAGCGAATTCAACCAAAAGGCACTATGTTCGGCCGTGAACTTAGCCAGATTGAACTCGTCACAGCGGAATCACGTGTTAGTTGACAACACATTATCTGGTTTAAAATATCGAACTCATTTACATATTCGAAAATGTTGTTTCGTTGTTACTATGGCTATTATCTATATATTAATACGCGAAGCAAAAACTTTGTATCCCTTTTTACGAAAATTGCGCGGAGGGAGGAGTATGAAATTTTCCACACTTATAGAGAATATAGAGAAGAAGTGCACAATGCTTTTTTTTTTTCAATAATGCATAAAAGATTCGTTAAATCAATAAAGAAAAAATTACGCACACTACCATGTTTACCATGGTTACCATGTACCATATTTGACAAAACACACACATAAAATATACTCTTTGTTTACTGTCAATTGGGAAACTTTTGTTATTGTTTAAAGTCTGTGATCGAATTGAAAATAGATTAATATTGTTGATCTATAGTGCAGTTTTGGCGAATACTGTGATAATATTATCGAAATTTATTAGTGTTTGACAATAGAACCATAATAATGTTTAAACTTATAATTTCAATTAATTATAGTCGAATCTCGACTACTGCGGGGCCACTAGTTTACATTAAATGCGTACATATGTAGCTAATTAAACCTAGTGTTCTCGAGTTGACGTATTTCGGTAATTATCTTCCAAAACATTTTATGTTAGATGAGAAATCTAAAATTGAAAAAGTTGACCGACTACCCATTGACGCCAAACATGTAACGCTTGTGGTACTAGAAACAGTTTCCTAAAAACGATATCTAGATTTATTTTTACACCGTCCAAATTGAGATAGTTGAGTTGCTGCCCCTCAAACCAAACTAGACGATTGGATTTTATCACTGAGGCCAGAAACCATAGAAAACACTATTCATAAATCATTGCACGAGTGACCGGATTTCTATTGAGAAACAACCTTTTGTAAGACCGTGAACTTATCGTTTCGATGTACATACGTTGGCCAATGTTTAACAACTCCTCTTTCTGAATCTATTATTATATTATTTATAATGACATTAATAGATCCACAAATTGTGTGTAAACGTGGTGACCCTTCTCTAGTTCGAACTTTTTTTATTTATTGCTTAATTGGGTGGACGAGCTCACAGCCCACCTGGTGTGTTAAGTGGTTACTGGAGCCCATAGACATCTACAACGTAAATGCGCCACCCACCTTGAGATATAAGCTCTAAGGTCTCAGTCTAGTTATAACGGCTGCCCCACTCTCCAAACCGAAACACATTAGTACTTCACGGCACAAATAGGCAGGGCGGTGGTACCCACCCGCGCGGACTCACAAGAGGTCCTACCACCAGTAATTACGCAAATTATAATTTTGCGGGTTTGATTTTTATTACACGATGTTATTCCTTCACCGTGGAAGCCAATCGTGAACATTTTTTAACTACGTCTTTCATTAGAAAAATTGGTACCCGCCTGCGGGATTCGAACACCGTTGCATAGCTCGATACGAATGCGCGACGTCTTATCCTTTAGGCCACGACGACTTCAACTGTTTGAATTGTGTATATCGAAAATATCTTCTCTTCTCAGTCGTCCCTCATTGTTGAGTATCGTGACTCTTCTGTAGTCTTCCCAATGTTTCCCTCCACCTATATCTTTTGTCTGTTGGTTAACATCGCAGACCGGCATTTCTTTCTCAAGCAATTATTATCCCCAAATTAGTGAAATGAGTATCAGAAATAGGGGTCGTTCATTTTAATTATGTGACATATACTTTTGTTATTATAACCCGTTGGAATCCTAAGCTTGCCAATAGTAACAAGCGGGTTCAGATAAAGACCAACTGTAATTAAAATCCGGCTTTGGAATGAACTCCCCTCCACGGTGTTTTGACATGTCCTTCTTCAAACGAGGCTTGCGGAGAGTACTAAATGGTAGGCAGCGGGTTGGCTCTGCCCCTGGCATTGCTGACGTCCATGAGCGACGGTGACCACTTACCATCAGGTGGACCGTATGCTCGTCTGCCTACAAAGGCGATAAATAAAAAGCAACCTTCTCCCCGTCACGAAAATTATTAGTTATTTTTCATTTTGGAAAAATAGCTACTTTCTTTCTATACTGTTGTATTAAAGGACGCGAGCATGTACAGACAGACAAGTTACATTCGGTAATGCGTACCAGACTAATGGATATCGCCAGAAAAGGATCGAAACTGCTATAAATGTCAAGATAAACAAGACAAACTAGGTTAGGCATGGCTCCGCATTGTAATGAGTGCTGTTTCTAAGATGCTTTCAAACTAGAAACTATTTTAGATTTAAAATAGGTACTGTTTTTGGGGAAAAATTGCAACATTTCTTCTATATTTTATATACGCTAGGATCGTTTGGTTGAGTTTTACATATTTTAGTGACTAGCAGTGTATAACATTAGTTAACGCGACTTTGAAATATGGCCTTCTGGTATAGCAGAAATGTTTTAAATTAAGTGATAATTTCGTTATATTTTACGTATCTTTATGATGATTTGGAGTTTTACTACAATTTTTTTTTCAAATCATCGAATTTTCACTACAAAATGAGTAAACTTATTAAAGTCTCGCTAAATCTATACTTCTATACTGATATTGTAAAGAGGAAAGATTTGTTTGTTTGTTTGTATTGAATAGGCTCCGAAACTACTGGGCTGATTTGAAAAATTCTTTCACTGTTTGGAAGCTCCACTATCCCCGACATAGCCTATATTTTTTTTGAACAAAAGTTAGGGATACTTACTAAAACTCCAATAATGTAACTCAAGGTATAAAAAAATACCTAAAATATTCTTTACATCGCGTTCACTGCGAAAACTATTCATTATAATAAAAAAATAAAAAATGAATAATAATAAAAAAAAACATTTAATCATGACAATAAAATTTCAATAAAATAATAATATTCAAACTATCTTTATATAATAATATTCTTTTTTTAATAACCTGACGCAAATAGAAGGGTTGATGTGTGTGTATTATAATTTTTTAATTTGAAATTTTTCTAAAGACCCGCGCGAATCCGGATCTGGTCTCTAGTTACAAATAATTATATGAATGAATAATTTCATGTCCTATTTTACTAGCCTACCATTTTCGTTAGCGTTCTAATTGGAAACTTTATTTGGAGAAAACATACTAATCATATTTAAAGAGCAAGCCAGCAAACATATTTGAACAGGAGGAATTACGAAATTAATATAAATTATCCAGATATATTACTGATATTGGCCTTTAAACAGTAAATGTCTACTAATAAGCAAAATAAATGTAAGTGACACAGGGATTGGAAAGAACTGAAGGAAACCGATTAATTAAAATAAATGACATTATAAATAAATAAATAAAAGATTAAAAATAAATTTTAACTACAAAAAATAGATTAGATAAAGCTTTATGGTTCAAATTAAAGAACTTTTACGCTAATGTTTAAGTCAACAAGCTATGACTTGTCTCAAATAGAAATGAAATAAATATTGTTTCAAAAGCAATTAAAATGTAAATGAAAAGTGCAATGACTTAATTATTATCGTAATTACATTTGCAAGTCAAACAGTATGTGTTATTTGTATTTCACAAATTTTAATGAAATAACTCTCTTGTGTTATTATTTATCATTAAATTACAATGACCGAAAATATACTATGTTACGCTGGTAAGAGCAACGCCTTCTATCGTCGAATAGCAGAAGGGAATATCAAAAGAACTAGTAAAGTCGAGAACACTCGAGAAGTACAACGCCATCTATTATCAAGTACCGAAAACACATATCTGGCCTTATCGAGAATGTTCTTGATAATTCTAGGGATGTCGTATCGACTATAAAAGTGTTGCAGAGATGGCACGGAGGCAGTTATTAATCGGAACTACATACTCGAAGCGAAACAGCGGATCACTTGAAACAAAGCGAAAGGAGTGAATTACGAGTCGTAAGGTGTTCTGTGAATGTTGTAAGTGTTAAATACAGTTTTAAGTCAACAATATATATAACTAACATTTACATAAATATGATGTACCTTCCAAAATTTTTTCGCAGACATGGAGCTGACAAGTAGAAAGTTAAATATAGAATGTCAGTGGCTATCAAGATATTCACGAAAACCACTGATAGTAACGGCCGTCTGGTGTAGTGGTAAGTGACATGGTCACTACACAAGGGGGTCGCGGGTTCGAATCCCGCCAAGGGAAGATATTTGTATGCTAAATATAAATGTCATTTCCAGGGTTATGGATGTTTATTAAATATATGTATGTGGATAATAAAAATCTTACATTTATTTCCGTTATCTGGTACCTGTAACACAAGTTCTTTACAAACTTATCACGGGACCAGTTAACGTGGCGTGATTGTTAGTAAAAATTTATTTATTTATTATTTATTATAGTGGCTATTCATATTCTTGCTTAAGTTTGAATCCCCGCATAATTACTCCAAATATTGGGGTTATAGAGTGATAATTAGAACAGAGTTGGACCTACAAAAATCCAATGTCTCTTTTCTATAGAAGCGTCCGATCGCGCCTTAGAGACAAATCTGTTTTCAGAGTCCTCATGTAGATTGTTCTCGCTAAGTGACAGATGAATAGCATTTAGTTCTTTCTGTATTTTATACGTAAAGGTACATTATTAGTATTCTAAACAATTATCAAAACGAGCCAGTCTTTAGGTTTTACAAGAAACTTCATCTACCCAACGCCACTCTCCTCATAACATAGATTGATCTTAGTATTCTAACAAATCAGAGCTACTCTTGACATTTTTTTTTATTGCTTAGATGTGTGGACGAACTCACAGCCCACCTGGCGTTAAGTGGTTACTGGAGCCCATAGACATCTACAATGTAAATGCGCCACCCACCTTGAGATATAAGTTCTAAGGTCTCGGTATAGTTACAACGGCTACCCCACCCTTCAAACCGAAACGCATTACTGCTTCACGGCAGAAATAGGCGGGGTGGTGGTACCTACCCATGCGGACTCACAAGAGGTCCTACCACCGGTGATTACGCAAATTATAATTTTGCGGGTTTGATTTTTATTACACGATGTTATTCCTTCACCGTGGAGGTCAATCGTGAACATTTGTTGAGTACGTATTTCATTAGAAAAATTGGTACCCGCCTGCGGGATTCGAACAGCGGTGCACCGCTACATACGAATGCACCAGACGTCTTATCCTTTAGGCCACGACGACTTCACTTCATGGTTATCCGTTCGTATTAGAATTTCTCAAGCTTCGATTACGGAACTGTTTTCGTGTTCAAAGTCGATTTTGGGTGTTTCTTTTCCAATCAATATTTAAAAAAAAACCATTAGTTTAATTATCGTTTCTTTGAATATAAAAGTCAAACTATTGAATTGCATAATATTCTATATGTCGTTATTTTTAATTCGTTTGTATTAGAAGTTATTATGTTAGTAGTATGGATATGTGATGCGTAGAGAGGAGATGCACGTGACTAGGAGATGTATAGAAATTGTAGTGCAAGGTAGAAGGAGAAGAGGTCGACCGAAGAAGACATGGATGGAGTATGTGAGTGACGATATGAGAGAGAGAAGAGTGAGTGTTGAGATGACGGTTGATAGAAGAGAATGGAATAGAAAAATTCGCTGTGCCGACCTCAGCTAGTGGGATAAGGTGGAGAAAAAGAGGAAGAAGTATTAGAAGTTATCCTAAGGTTTTTTTTTATCTGAGAATTAAAGAATCAGATCTGTCCATAGTTTAAATGTTACATCTTCGTTGCAAATTTAAAATCTCCTATGTGACATTTTGGGCCAAAATGATGTTTTCATATATTATGAAAGTTATTTTGAATATACTCAGCAAAAACTCCCATATGCATATCTCAATATTTCACTTTATTACGCGTCAATCTTAAAAAATCCTAAGCGTCGGTTTGCATTTTATTGTGGATCAAAGTAAAATAATGTGAAAAAATAATATTTGCATATATATATTTTTTAGGAGATAATTTTATTAGATTTTCTGGAAAACTATATTTATTTATACACATAGGAGATTTCAAATTTGCAACGACGATATGCTATTTTGTGTATGTCACTCCATTATCATAACCATCATCCGTATGTTTATCTTTTACTACAGTCAAAGATAAAAGAACGCGTGGGCTCAAACGCGTGGGCAGAGTTAGGTCGTTGGCAAATTTGGTAAATAGGCAATATCCATGACCCCATTAAACACAACTATGTTCACATAGTAGACACGTATACCACGGGATGCGGAGTCTCGAATTCAGATCTTTACATAGATAATATAATAATATCTCGATGCCTCCAATGAACACTACACTAACTCCAAATTCGTAGGTTTACAGGAGGAGCGTTTAAATGAAAAAAGTTGAAAAAATCTTTATTATTGCAGATATATTTATGGTTTTTTCTTGTGTAACTATCTGATTTACTCTTGCTTCGAACCCCATCAATAATGAATTTGTAATACTTTTAAAATAGTGAAGCGATTTGCGTGAAAAACGAAAATTTCAAAATTTTGAGTTAGAGTTGTGTTCATTGGAGGCATCGATCTTATCTTATTTTTGGCTTTATTTAATTTTATAATTTACGTGGAGTGCGGACGTGTTTTTGACCCCGGTCCCAAATGAAAACCAGTGCTGATTGTTTGCGTGCAACCAGCGTTACGCTGAAACCGGATTGGTTTTACATTAAAAAAAAAACAAATGTACTTTAATCACGTTCTATAAGGTTTTGTTAAATTAAAAAAAATATCTATAAATAAAGTTTATTTACTGTCTGTTTTAGTGTTAACGAATCTCTGTGCATTGATACAAATAGGTTTATTATTTGTCCATGCTAGAAGAATCTAGTTGAATTTATTATTTGTTTTATTGATTTGCAGACAAGCGAGTATACCGTCCACCTGATTGTGAATGACAAAGGCAGCTTATGGATGTCAGATATGCCAAGTCAAGGTGCTACTTATATATATATATATGTACTAGTATATGTAAAAGGAGCTCTCTTGGCCCTTCATTTGAATTGCCCGCGCATTAACTTCGACTATAGACATTATTATTTATGACACTATGTATAATTAGAAAAATTGCTCTCTAGCTTTGTACATTGAAAAAGACACCGTGCTCTTATAAAGAATAAATATATCAGATTTAAAAAAAAAAATATGTTAGATACTGAAGCAATAGCTTTCAATATTGTTTCTCTTTGCATGTTCGTAAATAGCTATAATAATAGTAACTGTAGAGAAGTAAGTTAATAAAATAATAATAAAATAAATAACTCTTTGCAGAGCAACAACTTTGTTTTTTTTTTGTTTCAATAAACAACGATATGATCGCTATGTGTATCCATCGGCAGCCATATGCACAATATTTTATTAAGTTAAATACCAACAAACTATATTTTTACAATATATGATAACTGTTTTAAAATTTTTAATTAAACAATTGCTTGGTCTTAGAAGAAAAATATTGTTACTCTATACTAAGAAATTGTAAGGCGAAAGAACGTCACTTTTTAACAATAATAATGCAAACGAATATAAAGTAAGTGCTTTGCCTAACGGACGTCATTGCCTACATTTTCAATTATTATTTTTTTGTTTTCGCTCGTCTAAAAACATCTAACAGAATATAGGCGAATACAAGTACATAGGGAAAAAAAAGATTAAATCGATGAAATTTCCCTCATAGTTTGTGAAATTAATTAGAATTTTCAAAGACATTTTATTTTAATAAATTTTAAAGTACATAATATTTCTATGTAGTATTCATGTGACTTTAATATTTTCCTATATTAGTATTTTAAATATTTTTTTGGTATTTAATATAATAAACTAATTAGCCCTAAGCCCTAATAAGCCATAAGTGGATTTTTCTCAGCGTCCAGTCTGGGCGAATCGATAAAGTCACAACTATTTTAAAGTATGCAATTGTATAGTATATATAATTCTTGTTGTATTTTCTTTGGTTTTAATGAGTCGTTAACTGAAATAATTAAACTTGAAAACAAAATGAAATGTCGACGAATAACATCTTAGTCTTAGGAAACTTGAATATTCGAAAGGTTATGAAATATACTCGCATATGAACTTATCAATTTTTTTTTATTGCATATATGGATAGACGAGCTCACAGCCCGTCTGGTGTCAAGTGTGTACCGAAGCCCATAGACCTCTAAAACGTAGATGCCGCCACCCAACTTGAGATATGAGTTCTAAGGTGTCAGTATAGTTACAACGGCAGCCCCACCCTTCAAACCGAAACCCATTAGTAGGGTAGTAGGTAACCGAAAGCCATTAGTAGGGTGGTGATACCCACCCGTGCGGACTTACAAGAAGTCCTACCACCAGTAATTACGCAAATTATAATTTTGCGTGTTTGATCCCAGAACGTGATCTGGGATACGAATATCATAATAGTTGCAACGCTAGATACGAATACACCGGGAGCCTCATGCATTAGGCCTCGATTTCTTCTTGAGAGGCAACTGCTAAATGGAAGCGCAGTGTTAGAGAAACCTTTAAAATATATCGATTACCTGATAAACTTTGCATCAACTTCAGTTGACCGGTATGAGATGCGAGGGCTAAATACCCATATATCAAACGCCGATGTATCAGAATAAATAAAGCTTAATAAATAAATCAGTTTTCAAGTAACAACGACAAGGAAGTCTAAACAGCTATGAATAACACACGAAATGTAATTTAAGATTAATAAATCGTAAGGAACTCGATCAAATGGCGCTTCTGAACCGTAAATAGTTCACATAGCACCTTGGATTGACAATGACCCAGTTTTCGTTACAATACTTTCGGATTTATTATTCAAAATACGAAGGTACGTAATTGATATTATTATGTTTGTGTCGATCCGGCTTAATTAGGCCGACGGTCGTGCTGTACTTGAATTTATATATATTTTTAAATTGTATTATGAATATAATTTCAATTAGCATTGGAAATTATCCGGCCAGCTAATCGAAAGTGAAAATTTAAGTGAGATTTACAAACAATCTGTCGATACGATGTTTTGGGTTTTAAACCTATTGAAATGAAGATGAGCATTTGAGATTGGATAATTATTTTAAATATAGAAATTAATTGAGCGCTCGATATTTCAAAAATAAACACCATTAAAAGAAAACAATAATATAGTAAAGTTTAAATAAAAACTAACCGAGATAAGGTAGGTAGTTAAAATAATTTAAACAATCGATTATTATTAGTGAGAATAACATTTCAAACGTTAAACACCGGCTGAAGTTACCGCATACAACGTTGCCGAAAATTCAATGCTTAAGCATTGCAATTAGCAATAGCTTTACAGCATACATCTTGATTTATTACGCTGTAAACTAAATGTCAAGAGAAAATTAAAGTATCCATTAGAATTGGTAATTAGAATGGTATATTTACGATGACCTTAAAGTTGGGATGTATTTAAAATTAAAACTAATTCGAATATCAATTTATTTTATTCGCAAAATTAATTGATGCTTAAATTACGTCCCTAGTGGTAGAACGTATTGCAAGCAGCATATGTAGGTGGTAGGACCTCTTGGGAGGCCGCACGGGTAGGTACCACCACCCCGCCTATTTCCGCCGTGAAGCAGTAATGCGTTTCGGTTCAAAGGGTGTGGTAGCCGTTGTAACTATACTGAGACCTTAGAATATCTAGAGGTGGGTGGCGCATTTACGTTGTAGATGTCTATGGGCTCCAGTAACCACTTAACATCAGGTGGGCTGTGAGCTCGTCCATCCATCTAAGCAATAAAAAAAAAGGTACCACCAATCTATCTGTTCCTGCCGCAATGCCTTTCGACCACCCTAAAGTATGGGACAACAATGTGGACATTTTGTTTCTATTAGATTCAGGTTGTTGGCAACCGTCCGATAATCCACAAATTATAATATAATTTTCAATGCATTTAATACTGTCGATAATGACGTCCAAGTGGTACGTTTATAGGTGTGAGCTATTTATCATTGGCTTTTTTTCCTACCCAATTACCAAAAAATCTCTATGGGGCTATTCTGGTTTCGCCGGAATAATAGGCGAGCTCACGGGTCTGACCCTGAGAGAAGTTGCTAACATCCGTTCCAGTAAGAGTAGTGCTGCGCTGAATCTACCACCGGATCGAAATCATTTTATTTTGTTTTTTTTCCTACCTATGCTGATAGCCTTGAAAGGCTATTTCAGCTTCGCCCTAACGTGTGTAGGTGAGCTCACGGTGCTCAAACCGGAGTGTTGCTAACACTGACCCTAGCAAGAGCAGTGCTTCGCAGAACCTACCACCGGATCGGAAACGCGACCCACTGAGAAGATCTGGCGAGAAACTCAGTGGGCTGTGTCTATGGGTTAACTCGCTCGTTGAGCTCTTCGTCGCAAGCGACGGGTTCGACGAGGACGGTGACCGGTAATCGAAATCACGATCCCACTGAGAAGATCAAGAGAAATCAACGAGAGTGGATCAGAAGGATCCAAATTGGCATCGGAGGCTTATACATTTATACGAGCGAAATCGAAGTATCAACCTTGCAGCTACCTACTGTTAAGCCTTAAAAATCCTTTCCCTAATAAAAGGACGTGGCGTAGAATGGAACACCTTGGACGGAGTTCATTCCGTAGCAAGATTAAAGTAATTTGGGAAAACATTTTTTACTGACGATGACGTTAGTAAAATATGATTATGGGATGTTATAGAAGATGGTAAAAGCATACTAGTAAGCATAGAGAAGCAACTTCAGTAGGTTTTGATCACAAACTCTTATATTCGATTATCAAGTCATCTTCTAAAATGGAAATAGTCAAGTGTACAGTTGTTTTAAGGTTTTTTTTTGTATTCTTATTTAGTGACTTTAACCTTTAATGAACCCGTAAAGATGAGTGCATATGTGTATGTAAAACATATATGTACTGTATGTATGCATTTTTACTGGCGGTAGGACCTCTTGTGAGTCCGCACGGGTAGGTACCACCACCCTACCTATTTTTGCCATGAAGCAGTAATGCGTTTCGGCTTGAAGGGTGGCGGCAGCCGTTGTAACTATACTGAGACCTCAGAACTTATATCTCAAAGTGGGTTCCGCATTTACGTTGTAGATGTCTATGTGCTCCAGTAACAACTTCCAGGTGGGCTGTCAGATCATCCACTCATCTAAGCAATAAAAAAATAAAAATAAACAATATAAATTGTCGCAACTAACAGGCAGTGTTCTCGGTTATTTATCGTATCGACTTACGACACTGCAAGTTTTGACACACTGACGAAACAACGAACGCGGCTGACAAGGGAATTTAATACGAAATGTCCCAATCAAATGATAGTGACTCCGCTGGCTCAACAACTAAAATCAAAATCAGTCTTTTTTTTTTGGATGCCCCACCCTTCAAACCGAAACACATTACTGCTTCACGGCAGAAATAGGCAGGGCGGTTGTACCCACCCGCGCGGACTCATAAGAGGTCCTACCACCAGTAATTACGCAAATTACAATTTTGCGGGTTTCATTTTTATTACACGATGTTATTCCTTCACCGTGGAAGTCAATCGTAAACAACTGTTGAGTACGTATTTCATTAGAAAAATTGGTGCCCGCCTGAGATTCGAACACCGGTGCATCGCTCAACACGAATGCACCGAACGTCTTATCCGTTAGGCCACGACGACTTCAAAAGGCGGTGACGTCAGTCGCAGTTTGAACTCCAAAACTCACCCGGTACAAGGCAACTCCGAGGAATATCGGCTTGTTTTTAGCAGCTCTAGCTATCTTGATGATGTTTACAGCACTCAATGTTGACTATTTAGAAGCAGGTCTCATAGAACAGAACAAATCCGGCAAAAATCCCAATTACGCTAACGATATTAACAAGCTAAGGTTTCATAAGATACATTGTTAGAAGAACATTCGGAGAGTCTTCTTAGAGAAGGACCTTTACATGGTATTCGTCACCGTAAATACCCCAATGGACTCGATGTGTGTTCGAAAATCGAAGTGGGTACGGGAATTAAAATAAATAAAATGCGCTGCTGAAAATAAAACAGGTAAAACATTGTTTAGGGATCTTGAGTAGTGGAAATTGTAGTCACCGTCCTCGTCGATTACGAAGCAGAGTTCGACGAGCGAGCTAACCTATAGACACAGCCCACTAAGTTTCTCGCCGGATCTTCTCAGTAGATTGCGATTCCGAGGCGGTAGTAGATTCAGCGAAGCACTGCTCTTGCTAGGGTCAGTGTTAGCAATTCTCTCAGGTTTGGAGCTCACCGATCCGCGAGTAGTTAAAACGATTAGGTAGAACTAAAAGGTCCCGCACTCTAACATCTTTACTAGGGTTGAGACCAGAATCGTTTGCCTGTCGGTCTAGATAAATAAAAATCGAAATGGCAATAATTTTAAAACGCACACGCAAGCCAAATTCGATTCTCCACGTCTCAATTAAATTGCGATTGCACGATCGGTGTGCTGCCGCGACAACCGTCACAGTGCAAACACGAGCCTCACACATGGATTTTATTGGTTCAGCTTTGAATACGTTTACTCAGCAACAATTAACACAATGGTAAAACTTATTTATTACATTGCCGTTTGTTTTTGCACGTGTGTTATTGTTATTGTAATTCCAGTGATAAACATCGGTGGTTAGTCTATATCTTGAGCTGGCGAGACCGTCAGTGCTTTGACATAGACTGGTTTCTTTCTTTTTTTTTTTGTTCAGAAAGAAATCTTTTTTGGTCAGAAGGGTGGGGCATGTCGGAGTCGAACCGACTAAAACCTCCTGTATCTCACGTCCGTGCCCACGTCCGAACCTCGCATGAGACAGAACTCATGAAAAGGCAAAGGGGGGAAAGTGAAGCGTTTAGTGCGGAGCACATCTCTCCCGTCACCCTCCCCATCGGGACGCTGATCGTCGGCGCCACGACCACCAGCCTTCTCGGTGGTTTCTAATGATACCATCTTCCTATTGTCATCTTAAGTAAACGTGCTTCAACCCATTATTTTGACGAAGTATCTGTCACGCCTGAAATTGTTATTGTAATGGTTCAAATCTATATATTAATAATACGTGAAGCAAAAACTTTGTATCCCTTTTGACGAAAATTGTGCGGACGGAGGAGTATCGAATTTCCCACACTTATAGAGAATATAGAGAAGAAGTGCACAATGCTAATATTTTTTTAAAATAATGCATAAGAGATACATTAAATCAATAAAAAAAATATTACACACACTACATACCATGTATTTAACGCACACACGCATGCATACTATTTATTGTCAAACTTTTGCTCTTGACGTCTGTGGTAAAATTGAGAATAGATTAAATATTGTTTGTCTTTATTAGGTAATATTTGTCTATAGTGTAGCTTTGGCGAAATTTGTGATTATAGAAGTATAAAATACAATCATAATAGTGTACAAACTTATTATACAATTCCAATTAATCATAGTCGAATTTCGACTACTGCGGGCCCTCTAGTACAGAGAAAAAACCCAATTAAATTGTATTTTATCAACATGTTCACAACGTGTTTATGTGAAACTCACTTTTTGTATCAACAACCGGTATATATTACGCAGGGATGTCATTAAGCGAGAAGGTAACCACTTCCAGCTCACGCATTAATTGCTTTGTTCTTTGTGATATCATTGTTTAATTGAAATGGTTATTTTTTTATTAATGTATTTTTAAATTCGCCCATGGCCTAGCAGGAAAAAGCGGCTGAAGTTTTCGTATCGAGTAATGCGATTATGCCAGATTTTAAATTCGGAGGGCAGGTACCAAATTTTATAAGTAAATAATAATGTATATTTTGTGAAATACTCGAATTAATTTCACGAATTTACATCATATAATTAATACATATTCATAATGACTGATTGTACGGAGTCATTTGAGACATTATGAGGCAGTGTCGATGTCTTGAGTGTTTCTGCCCCTAAGTAACTGTAATACAATACTATAGAGAATTCGGAATCATGTATCAAGGCCGTGAGGTCCTCTACCCACAAGGAGGAATAAAATAATATAGTTTCTGTTTTAGAAGTATCGATCCAGATCGCTCAGCCCTACTTTTTCCTATCTTTGCTTGTAACCTTTTTTATTCCTTTGCAGGCAGATGAGCATATAGCCCACCTGATGGTGAGTGGTTACCGTCGCCCATGGACTTCAGCAATGCCAGGGACAGAGCCAAGCTGCTGCCTACCGCTTAATATTCTCCCACAAGCCTCGTTTGAAGAAGGAAATATGATAGCGCTCGGGAAACTGGAAATCCGGATGGTACGTGGCAAAAAAGATCTCTGGAAACGCACTGTGGATGACCGCAGTGGCTCCAGGTAGTATGGATGAACTCTACTTCGATGGCGGGCGGTGCGATGGTAAAAACGAAAAAAATCCTGGGGATTATGCTAGCGTAGCCAAGCGAGTAAGTGAGCTCACGGGGTTCTAACCTAAGGACTTTGCCAACACTAGTAATAGCACTGCTTCGCCAGTCTCGGTGTAGACAGTGCCACTATGAGTGTTGATTCTCATCCCTACATCAGCCCGCTGAATTTCTCGGTGGGTCGTCTCAGCGGCATTTTGGGAAGCAGCTGCCCTTGAGCTGGTAGACCTCTTTCGGAGGCGCTCGGGCAGCTGTTAGCTAATCCCTGCCCTCCTGGCTGAGCCTTTGCTCGCCCACCTGTCCCGGTGAAACTGGAAAGACCTCCAGGCCATCAATTATCCTTCTTTCATAAAAAAAGAGTGTTGACAAGAGGATCTCATAGACTGTACAATGTGTATACATAAATCTTCGGGTCGAAACGTTGATCTTCAATAACATTACTGGTTGTTACTGGTGGTAGGACCTCTTGTGAGTCCGCACGGGTAGGTACCACCACTCTGCCTATTTCTGCCGTGAAGCAGTAATGCGTTTCGGTTTGAAGGGTGGGGCAGCGGTATACTTGAGACCTTAGAATTTATATCTTAAGGTGAGTGGAGCATTTGCGTTGTAGATGTCTATGGGCTCCAGTAGCCACTTAACACCAGGTGGGCTGTGAGCTCGTCCAACCATCTAAGCAATAAAAATAAATAAATATGACAGTTATGCGGAAAAGTATGGTACTGGTGAGACAAAGTAAAAGCAATGGCATATAATCAATAATGCTAGCTTTTAGAGTCTTAAGAACAGATTTTTCCTATTTCTAACCCGGAGTAAGCGTACCGCGGAGAACGTAGCAACTGTTAATGACTTCGTGTCAAAGACTGCAGTGGTTTTAGTACCCGGGAACGCGATCAGGGCTTGTTAGGTCGACTCGACTGTATTTAACAAAACCTATACTAATATTATAAATCTGAAGAGTTTTTTTGTTTGAACGCGCTAATCTCAGGAACTACTGGTCTGATTTGAAAAAATATTTCAGTGTTAGATAGCCCATTTATTGAGGAAGGCTATAGGCTATATAACATCACGCTAAGACCAATACAAGCGGAGCACCAATAAAGAATGTTTCAAAATCGTTTTATTTTTCCCTTTTGAGAGCTTCCGCCGCGTGCGCTGCAGAAACGGTTAAAGTTTTGCTAAAATAATGTATGACAGAATTGTTCGCCATTAAAAGATCTAAAAAAAGTTCGCGACAGCATATGTCTATATGTTAAGGTTGGCTCACTATAACGTTTTTTATTCTAACCAAATTTGTTCTAAAATAAAGCATTATTTGTGAACTATTCCACGTGGACGAAGTCGCGGGCAAAAGCTAGTTAATAATAAAAAAATACCATCCACTAGCTAGATAAACAGTTCCAATTCATTGTAAGGCTGAATTTATCAACTATGTAGGTAAACGTATTGAACTTTGCTCTGTTGCTAGTCAAACAGAGATTCTTTTCTTGTCTCCGCAGATGACTTCATTAGAAAACGCCCGTAAACAAGTGACCGTTTGGTTGAGACTTTATTTATTATTGCGTATTGTTTTGATAATCGTTTGACCGTTGATTACAAATCGAAAGTCATGGCTCGATTGCGACAAAACGATATTTTTTTGTTGGCGTGACGTAGTACCATAGGTTTTTATTTTTATATTTTTTTATTGCTTAGATGGGTGGACGAGCTCACAGCCCACCTGGTGTTAAGTGGTTACTGGAGCCCATAGACATCCACAACGTAAATGCGCCACCCACCTTGAGATATAAGTTCTAAGGTCTCAAGTATAGTTACAACGGCTGCCCCACCCTTCAAACCGAAACGCATTACTGCTTCACGGCAGAAATAGGCAGGGTGGTGGTACCCACCCGCGCGGACTCACAAGAGGTCCACCACCAGAAGAACCTATTGGGGGACCACTATTTAATTTTAAGACAATTTATTTAAAGTGATTGCTGTACATATTTAATTTAAAAGGACTAGATTTCTGTCAATATTCAATTCCAACAACTGATTCTGATTGTCAGACTTGGCAATGTGCTCTCTACGTATAATAATAATTTATTGGACTTTTATTTTGAAAACTGAATATATAATCATGGGATCTTAGAGAGCTTTGTTGTTTCACTTACATTATTTATTAATATTATAATGAGAAACATTTCTTTGTCAAGAAAATAGCTTGTACTTTTAATGTGGTATTTGCTTTAAATATAATTATGTTTCATATTAAGAAAATAGCTTTTGATTTAAAAAACAAGTTTTATGTTAACAGTTTTATTTTTTAGATTAAAATTTGTTTAGTTTCTGTTTCCGATAAAATACGAACTAATGGTATTTTTCTGGAGTACGCTTATCTGCTGGCGTCGTGCGGCCCTATTCATCCGGATTATGGTTGCCACGAAATTTTTTTTATAAAGTGTATTTAATAACCATTTTGAACAAATAATATTACGAATATCCCTTGATCTTTTCCTAGGCCCAAGTAAAAGTTTAAATTAAACTCATTTGTATGCTTGGTCACCAGTTAAGCTAATGGCTCCTCTTGCAATTCTACACTAAAGAAGTGATTTCAGATTTTTTATTTAATACGAGTATAAATAATACATAGTTTAAATGATCCGACAGTTGGTAAGCTAAATACCATCCATAGTCTGATGACGCGGACCACGATGGCCACTATTTATGTACATACATATGTACTAAATGACAAAAATTGTTAATATTTCATCTTTTTTTTTTCACAAAAATTAAAGAAATGGTTTTTTCGGTATTCATCCTATGTCATCAGTGAAAACGAAATAAAAAAATATAATAGGCCTTTTCTTTTTACAAAACCCGATGTTGCCAGTATACATAAATTTATTAGGTAATTTACCAAACAAACAGTATAAGTACATTAGAGCAAGCCCTTTCAGAGTTCCAATATGAATAAGTTGTATTGCTTAATTGGATTTATAAAAATAAAAACTAACTTAAAATGTTTATTTAAATTGTTTTCGGCCATGACTTTGTAGTTAGCGATAAAATCGAAATGATTCCGATAAAACCACATAGCAAAGATAAGAGAAATTCTAGTCACGGCTATTTGGTAAACAATGCTATCCTATATTTATGTAAATAAACTATATTTCTTTATAGTAGATTTGTACAGCGCTCTATAACTCCTGTGTGCTTATTACTATATAGGTCTATGGTTTATATAGATGGCGCTGTCGACAATGGTGACATGCGTTGTGAATGAAGGGTTGACATCTGCCATGTTCGGCCATATTGTTATAAATTACTAGCTGACCCGGCAAACGTTGTGTTGCCTTAAATAAGATTTTTAGGGTAATTCTACTGTAGAAAAAAATCCTCATTTAACAACATAATACCTCATTATAAACAAAAAAAATATATCCAAAAAATTAAAATAAAAAATAAATGTTTGGGGTGGACAACCCTTTTCACTTAGGGGTATGAAAAATAGACCGATTCTCAGACCTATTAACATACTATTGATACACAAATAAAACCAAAAAAACATGGCTGAAAAAGGTATAGTATTGTATAGCTCTCAAATATATTAAGTGTATAATCTATGATGTATAGTGAGTAAGTAAGACAGGAGACCGGCTTCGTCCTCATCCCTACTACGTGATGTTTGCTGGATGAGTGGTGACACCTGGCGGGGATAGCTGATCGATTGATAGTTGATCAGTAGTGGACCGGCGAGGGCGGGAGATCAAATTCAATTTAAAAAAAATCATAATTAAAGGAACTTGAAATTATAAACTCTGAATAAGAATTTATCGTACTACAATTATAATATTTGATTGCCATCTTGCAACCTTATTGCGGATCTGTGCATAGAATAAAAAAAATATTAATCGGGATGGAAAAATAGGGGTTGATCGTATAAGAGTGAAAATTGAGAGTAATATGATTTTTTTTATTTTAAGTCATGACAAAACAAAATAAAGACTTGGCAAAAAAATTAAAGTTTATAATTAACAAATAAAAAATAGGGGTTGATCATAGAGGGATGAAAAATTGAGAGTAACATCAGATTTTTTATTTTAACTCATGACAAAATAAAAATAAAAATGAAAATCTTGCCAAAAAAATTAAAGTTTATAATTAACAAATAAAAAATAGGGGTTGATCATAGAGGGATGAAAAATTGAGAGTAACATCAGATTTTTTATTTTAACTCATGACAAAATAAAAATAAAAATGAAAATCTTGCCAAAAAAATTAAAGTTTATAATTAACCAATAAAAAATAGGGGTTGATCGTAGAGGGGTGAAAATTTCAGAGTAATATTAATTTTTTTATTCTACGTCATGACAAAATAAAAACAAAATTCTCGCAAAAAAAATTTAAAGTTTTTAATTAGCAAATAAAAATAAGGGTTGATCGTAGAAGGGTGAAAATTGAGGATTGTATGTATTTTTGTATGTTGTATCATAAAAAAATAGAAATTAAAAATGTTGTCTAAAAAATAAATAAAAAAATTTAGGGGTGGACTACCCCTAACATTTAGGGGGATGAAAAATAGATGTTGGCCGATTCTCATAGATACCGGATAAGCACAAAAAATTTCATCAAAATCGGTCAAGCCGTTTCGGAGGAGTATGGCAACGAAAACTGTGACACGAGAATTTTATATATTAGAAATTAAATAATTATTTTAGAGAATTGAGAGTGGTGGACTTTAAATGTCGTTTCTCTGTTTCCAGGTGAGATACCTATAATTTGAATGTATGCTTATAAAGTTAAAGTTACTGTTTATTACTGTTGTGTATGTTATTAAGTTGTAATTGTAATTTATTAAAATAATAAAATCTCTGTTTCCGAGAGCAACGCCATATTTGTTTCAACTACAATTCCCATTTATAATTCATAGTAAACTAAATAGCCAAGTCTTATATTCATAAAATATAATTTCAATATTTTTCAGAAGTTTTACCCCATGATAAAAGTAAATTTAATTATGTATCATGTATACTATCATGTAGCAATTCCGAACTAATCAAAATTGTGTTTTGTTTCTTTCTAATATGTTTGATACTGACTTTGAAGTCGAAAGACGAGGTAATTATTTTTTAATTTTCTTTATATTAATTAGTAGCAATGTTTATATCGGTATGACAGTAAAAAAGTTTGAAAAAATGCTAAATCTGACTTTTAAGTATTGAGTTGCGTCTTGTTACTCCAAATCTTTAAATATTTTTTTTATGATGAGAAACAATTAATATACTAAATACATTATATTATATTTACTTTAATCTAGTATATATCAATTGATTCTCGGAATAATAGTGACTAGTGTTTCGTTTAGAATTAATAATTTCATTGAATTTATTTTGCGATTTTCTAATAACAAATATCAATTTAATCGCTTACAACATTATCACGATAGCAATCGGATGAGCGATAGGTTCAACACATAATTTAAGCACTTTAGATTCGACACAATCTTTATTTATAAACAAACTTGGGATAATTTGTTTATAAATAAAGAAATAAAATAAGAGATTATATAATTGTTATTAGTTATAACCTAACCTATTGATCTTATGAGGCGAATCTAAGATTGAATTTTCGATTGCTTGTAATATTATTGACTACTAGAGGTCCCGCAGTAGTCGAAATTCGACTATAATTAGTTGGAATTGTAAGTTTGTACACTATTATGATTGTATTTTATACTTCTATAATTACAAATTTCGCCAAGACTACACTATAAAAAATATTAACAAAGACAAACCATATTCTATTCTCAATTTGACAGCAGACGTCAAGAACAAAAGTTTGACAATAAATAGTATACATGCGTGTGTGCGTCAAATACATGGTATGTAGTGTGTGTAATGTTTTCTTTATTGATTTAATGTATCTTTTATGCATTCTTTTTAAAAAATATTAGCATTATGCACTTCTTCTCTATATTCTCTATAAGTGTGGAAAATTTCATACTCCTCCGCCCGCGCAATTTTCTTAAAAAGGGATACAAAGTTTTTGCTTCACGTATTAACATATAGATTCCTTTTAAATGTCAAATTGCGTTATACATAATGTTGTATAACAGGTACAGTGTCTGCAGTTCATCAAAATTCGCGCTCATCACAGATATGAATTTGTCAAATATGGCCGAAATTTCTTAAACCCATTTAGATCTGAGCTTATTTTCATATATAATTCAGAAACCACTAAAGGATTTTGGAAAAAAGTAGGCACCTTATAAAAACTCAATGCTGAATCACAGCAAAATAATGTGAAATGGTTTTTTATATGTTTTTTAACTTACGGAAAACGTTATATTCGCGCAAGCTATGACACGTCCGTATAAGTCGATGATACCTAATAATTTGGGCAATAATAATAAGTTGGGATGACCGTGCGTAATTTTATTCCCAGTTATTCACGATTTATTATTTTTCTCTAGGCTAAGTAATCTGTAAAGAAGTATTTGTGGAACAGAAAAATAATCAGTGTTGACAAAATTATTCTCAATCGTAATTGCAATCGTTACTATCGGTAAAGAACATCGCCAGAGCGAATACCACAGCTGCGCTATCTACCGCAATTTGATTAAACATTTTGAGAAACTAACAAGATAACAGTAATCGTTGTTAGAGCTGCAATTTTAAGAAGAAACAATGGTTTTAGTGTCCTCATAATTATCTGTTGTTAAAAATGACTCTGAGGTCGGCTTTGTCTCCAACAAGTGCAATAGAATAGAAAGGTAGGAAGGTCCAACGCGTTCAATGTCACCTGTTGGTCTTCGCAAGCCGCAAATTGTTTTAATGACCATCATTCCAAGCAGATGTAGCCGAATTCTGTTTATTTTCATGAAGTGTGTCAAAGTGAGGACTTTTTTGACAAATTAAATGATGGTGTTGATTTAACCACTCTAATGCCGTAAGGTGTTCTTCCTGTATTCTTATACTAATTCCTATGCAGATTGATTGATTCCTAAGCAGAGATTTACTGGTGGTAGAACCTCTTGTGAGTCCGCGCGGGTAGGTACTAACACCCTGCCTATTTCTGCCGTGAAGCAGTAATGCGTTTCGGTTTGAAGGGTAAGGCAGCCGTTGTAACTATACTGAGACCTTAGAACTTATCTATCTCAAGGTGGGTGGCGCATTTACGTGGTAGATGTCTATGGGCTCCAGTAACCACAGTTACCACTTAACAAAAGCTGCGCTGTGAGCTCGTCCACCTAACTAAGCAAAAAAAAAACTGTCCGTTTATCGGACATTTCCTCAGTCGTCTTCTGCGACCCAAGGGAAGAATTGATGTGGTATTATTCTATTCCTCTTTCTCTATAGGTTCCGTGATTATCAATTCAAATTTTTATTTTCAACGAGAAACGTTCACTGGTGCAATCACTCACAATATGGCCTCAGTATTTATTCTGAAACAGCATTTCTGTCAGTATCACAAAATAAGTCGACATGTTGAGATAGCCTTCGCAGCTTATTCAGTCTACTTAACTGATAAGACTCTAAGGCTTATAGCTTTTAGTAAAGCTTAGAAGCACACAACTGATCTCGAACGTGCTGATAAGATCTTGCTAGTTAAAACGACTGCCCCACCCTTCAAACCGAAACGCATTACTGCTTCACGGCAGAAATAGGCAGGGTGGTGGTACCTACCCGTGCGGACTCACAAGGTCCTACCACCAGTCTTTGAGTATTAGGCCTGCGTATTGTGACCGTATATTGAAATTGGCATAGTGATGTATGGAACAACCTCGAGAAGCTCATCGTGACCGGTAAAGTGGATGGGAAAAGGCATCGGGAGCGCGGCTCAATACGTACGACCAGATCCACACCGCTCTTGATTACACATTCCACAACATCCTCCACACTGCCAGAGACAGAAACAGAAGGACAAAGATCGTGCAAGAGAAAGTGATACAGAAGGGTGGTCACGATCATTAGCATTGAGGAATATGACGCAAGGAGGAGTGATATATGGATACCCTATTTCTCATTTGCTCCTAGCATTCATATGTTTCTGTCTGAAAAGTGAGTCAGCAGTTATAAAACACAAATCAGACTTCGATCACGAATCGTAAGGATTGCGTGAAATTCGCGTGTAAACGTCTATGGACTTCAGTGACAGTTGATACCAGCTAAGCCTTTAAGCATGCTTATGAATCACGAGCTAACGAGTTTCTCTGTCGTAATTAAATGCTACGTAACATAATATGTGAGATCGGCAGAGATAATTAAAGATAAGATAAAGTTAGAACAAGAATTAACGTGATTCAACTTTTTATTTGCCTCACGATAGAGCAAGGTTGCACCATTTACGGGGAATACGTAAATGCGTTTTTCTTTTTGGCCTTATGGGAATAAGTACCGTTGGCAAAACAAACTTGACATTTGTAATTCATTTTTGCCGACACTTGCGATCAGACCTGCTGATGTCGAACTTCCTTGGGAATGGTGCAGAAGAAATGATACGTTTTGATTGTTTACCCAACAGTCTATTACAACAAGAAACCATTTTTTAAATTAATTATCAATCCAAAACATGTTCAACATAACCTAACAGTCGTTTTGATAGTAAATAGTAAAGTTATACCTTTTTTTTAGTTTCTGGGGATCTCTCTTTAAATCGCGATTCCGGTAGTGCAATTAATAACTTTGTTCAAAATTATTTTTGTATAGTTTGGTTAATAAATTCACCTACTGTTACTACGGGAGCCCATACACATCAACAACGTGAATGCCTTCACCCACCATGCCACATTACATTGATGTTTTCAAGTCTGCACCATTCTTCAAACCGCAAAAATACGTTCTACCACTAGTAGTTAAATAAATTAAAATTTTTGCTGCTTTAATTTTTATTACACGGTTTTATTTTCTTATCGTGGAAATAATTCGTGAACGTAAATTAAGTACGTATTTCACTAGAAAAAATTGTAACTATGTTGATAGGAGTACATCGGGCGTGACTATTTGTCACATGCTGTTAAATTTCAAATGTTTTTTAACGTATTGAAATGCTTTGGGAAGATGTCAATGGACTGCCTCATTGAACTCATGGATTACGATGAAGAGTTCGACGACGAAACAACTAGCCTATAGACACAGCCCACTGAATTTCTCACCGAATCTTTTCTGCAAAACACTGCTCTTTCTAGGGCTCATCATCATTCATCATTCTTTCCTATTACCCTCTCTCTGCTGGGGTGTAGGGCTCGAATCAAATCCTTTCATTTACATCGGTCTTGGACAGTCTGTTCTAGCTCTCCCACGTCATACCCAAGACGCCTAACTGCTCCTCCGAAGGGGGAGGCCTCTCTTCCTTTTGCCAGACACTTTCCAGGTCAGTGCTCTCTTTGATAGGTGAGGTTTGATAGGTCTCTTTAATAGACCCCTTTCTAGGGCTAGTGTTAGGAAATTTTCTCAGGTTGAGCCTATGAGTTCGCCTACCCGTCCGGTCGTAGCTGGAATGCCCCCTAAGGCTAACATCGAAGAGGCAGGGAAAAATGTTAATGGCTTTCAAATAACGTCTCTGAAGACTTTCCAAGGTATTAACGATAAACTTTAGGCTATATATAGTTAATTATTAACCGAACGGAGCTTATGAATTGGAGCACTAACTCGCGTACGTTACAATTCAGACCACTTAACGATACAATGTAACTTCTCAATAATGCTCGATAATTTATTCAAAACAATAATTTTATGGGCAACAGATATAAGGGTCATATTATCGAGGTGAGCGATAAACACTGGTACAAATTGGTCGAGATATCGTCGTGTGCGCATACGTCGTTCTTGTGAATAAATGACATTACATATGATCGCATAGTTACAATAATAATTGAGGTTGAAGTAATTACATTTAAACAAACGACACTGCAATTTAAATTAACGATACACGATCATTGAAGTGTATTCGTAAAATTCGTTGTGATTATGTTGCGAACTATGCATTTAACATTTATTTGTTTATTGCTTAGGTGTGTGGACGAGCTCACAGCCCACCTGGTCCTAAGTGGCTACTGGAGCCCATAGACATCTACAACGTAAATGCCGCCACCCACCTTGAGATATAAGTTCTAAGATAGTTACAACGGCTGCCCCGCCCTTCAAACCGAAACGCATTTACTGCTTAACGGCAGAAACAGGCGGGGTGATGGTACCTACCCGCGCGGACTCACAAGAGGTCCTACCGCCAGTAAAAATAATCAAAATAGTCCCTTTATTTAATCAATTAATGTAATACACAAAACATTAATTATCTAAAATTGTGAAACATTGTTTTTAAAAGATTATAAAGAACACAAACAAACATTCCTAAAAATCATTAAATTAATTAATCTAGACCGTGTTGATATGACTCCGTAATAACTGTAATCATTATTTGATTGTAAACTAAATTAATGTTTACAAAACAATACAGAATTGGAACGGAGTCCTTATGACTGATAATGTAGACAATGTAATACACTGATTGTAGACACAATGGAGTTTTACATAATGTTTTTATAAAAAAAAAATAGATAAGTAGATTTAAAAAGGCAGATTGCATGCTGCATTTGCATTTCCAATTAGGAATATGTAGATTTTTTTTAATCATTGCTAACTGCCTATTTCTGCCGTGAAGCAGGAGTGCGTTTCGGTTTGAAGGGTGGGGCAGACGTTTTAACTATACTGAGACCTTAGAACTCAACTCAACATGGCTTTTTTTTTTTTTTTGGTCAGGGGGAAATCGCCGGACTTCCGCCCTCCACTGGGGATAGAGGGCGGGGCATGTCAGAGTCGAACTGACTAAAACCTCCTGTCGCTCAACAACCAACGTCCAAACCTCGCATGAGACAGAACTCATGAAGAGGCAAAGGGGGGAAAGTGAAGCGTTTAGTGCGGAGCACATCTCTCCCATCACCCTCCCCCTCGGGACGCCGGACCGGCGGTCGTCGGCGCCACGACCACCAGCCCTCTCAGTCGGCAGGCTATCCGAAGCCCGCCTAGATGGCGCCGGTTAGAGTGAGCTATCCTACGGAATACCCCGCTGGACCAGAACCAGCGTGGGTCGAGGATAGCCGGCCTTCCATCACCCGGATGCTCTTGCGTAAAACGCGTGCAGTGCAGCTTGCACGTCGTCTTCTTAGGCCCCCCTCGCCGGTCCCCAGAACGACATATGAGGGGGGACCCGAAACACTTAGAGGGCCAGGGCTTGGGCGAGATCCGCCTCCCTGGCCCCCACTCGACGGCGGCGGGATTGTGCGTCTCTCACGCGCCCCGCCGCCTCCTTCTGCGAGATGGTGCACTCGCAGAAGTCGAGCATCGCCTTCCACGACTCGTCGTCGCCAAGCATCGATGCCACAACACTCGGCAACGACAAGTCGTTTCCTACTTTTGCGACGAGGACACGGCGCCACCCCTCCCATGCGGGGCAGGCGACGAGCGTATGCTCTGCCGTGTCCAAGTCGCAATCACAATGGTGGCACTCTGCCGTCGGCTCGGCTCTGATCCGGTGCAGGAATTCACCGAAGCAACCATGCCCAGTGAGCACCTGCGTGAGCCGGAAAGTGAGGCGTCCTCTGTCACGATTCACCCAATCCACAAGGACCGGGTGAATCGCCTCGACGGTCCTACGACCAGCCGAAGGATCAGCCAGCCGTCTTGACCATGACTCCATGGCTAGCGCATTAACGTTCAAATTTAATCAATGCTATCTATATGGTTTAATCTCCGATTTTCGCGTATAACTTTAAATAGACGATGACTGGTTTTTTTTGATAAATTGTGTTTTTTACAAATTATATTTAAAAACGAATTACATATTGATAAAATGATGAAATATTCCAAGATCCTTTAGTATAAATAAACAATTTATTTTCTTGGTCCAACCTTAAACCAAACACTCATTGGCTTCGGGTTGCTTAACAACTCCATCTGCTGAAGTAGCTTTAGTGTTAGTGTCTTTAAAGCAGTTAGTTGCTCTCAATTAAGAAAAATAGTATTATTATACGCCAATAGATGTCGGGAAGAGTTGATTATTGAAAACACGAATAAAACAACATTTTCTGAAGATAAATCGTAGCTAGATCGACTTATCGCCCCCGAAATCCCCTGCATACTAAATTTTATAAAAATCGTTGGAAAAAGATAAGATAAGATAAGATACGTATGAATAAAATACTAAAAAAGATCAAACGAATAAAATAATAAAAATAAAACGACAACAAATCGTTAAAGTACTTTTAATTGTCTCTACGACTCTCGAAGTTCCAAACAAATATTACTACTACAACACGATCGTTTTTTTTTTAAATTTCCCTTAATTAATCTACGGAGCGTCGTCGAGTCAACTTCCTCAATGAACTAAAGACCTCCTTATCGTAACGAACTGAACTCAGAATGCAAATAAACAATACGAGTTTATATAATCAGATCGTTTTGAGATCAACACGTGTTCTGTCAACAGAATATAATATGTAATAATACGGTCAATGAACTGTTTACGTCGCGATTAGATGCACACACGCTTACTGCGAATTTTGACTTAAAATGACGTGTATTTTTATTATTATTATTTTTTTCTTAGATGGGTGGACGAGCTCACAGCCCACCTGGTGTTAAGTGGTTACTGGAGCCCATAGACATCCACAATGTAAATGCGCCACCCACCTTTGAGATGTAAGTACTAAGGTCTCAAGTAAAGTTACAACGGCTGCCCCGCACTTCAAACCGAAACGCATTACTGCTGCACGGCAGAAATAGGCAGGGTGGTGGTACCCACCCGCGCGGACTCACAAGAGGTCCTACCACCAGTAAAAGAAAATTCTAAAAGAAACTTCTCGGCTAGTCCGTCGTCGGAGCGACGGTTGGGTATTGTTGCCAAAAACTGTTTTTTAAGAAGCACGTCTTGTGATCAACGGCTTATGGTTTATCAAATTGGAACGGCATTAAATTAAATGTTTCTTTCGTTACGGGCAATACACGTTGTCTGAACCGGCAATATCAAGCAAAGGTAGCTGGGATATACAGCCTTATCACACGAGGTCATTGACCTCGCGTTACTTTAGCACGTTACTAGATTTGTATGTGTGTACACATATATGTTTGCGTGTAACAGACTTCAAGACTGCTGATTGAAAATTAGCACTCGCATCAAGGACCGACGACATTACAATAATTCGATAACATCGCACTAATATTTTCACCAGTATCAACAGCATAAAAAAAGTTGTTCACTATGAAAAATGTTTTTTTTTATTGCTTAGATGGGTGGACGAGCTCACAGCCCACCCGGTGTTAAGTGGTTACTGGAGCCCATAGACATCCACAACGTAAATGCGCCACCCACCTTGCGATATAAGTTCTAAGGTCTCAGTATAGTTACAACGGCTGCCCCACACTTCAAACCGAAACGCTTTACTGCTTCACAGCAGAAATAAGCAGGGCGGTGGTACCTACCCGCACGAACTCATAAGAGGTCCTACCACCACTAAAAAGGTTGTTTTCAAAACGACGTAATTTTTTTATATATATGTTTAAATTCAACACCTTTATAACCCTGCCTAATTCCGCATTGAAGCAATTTAGTTCCGGATTGAAGACGTTCTACATAACGAGTTCATCTTCATGTTTCAATGTTTTTAAAAACATTAACGTAACTCATTCCAAATTTAATTTGTGCTTAAAACCGACAGACGTGGTTGCATTCAATAGGTATATAAAAACACTAGATTTTGCCTGCTACTTCGTCCGCGTGGAATAGTTCAAAAATAATGCTTTATTTTAGAACAAATTTGGTTAGCATAAAAATGTTATAGTGAGCCAACCTTAACATATAAAAATATGCTGCCACGGACTTTTTTGAGATCTTTTAAAGGGAAGCAATTCTATCATACATTATTTTAGCGACTCTCTAACCGTTTCTGCAGCGCACGCAGCGGAAGCTCTCAAAAAGGGAAAAACCCGATTTTGAAACATTCTTTATTGGTGCTCCGCTTGTATTTGTTTTAGCGTGATGTTAAGCTCTCCCTCTTTAAGAACGGTTAGCTGGTAGATAACTCAATTGTTGAGTCAAGCTCGCCATTTTATAACTTTTCGCAATTAATGTATTGTATTAACTGTGTGTACAATAAATAATAAAGATAAAGAGTAATGATTATATAGCCTAGAGCCTTCCTCAATAAATGGGCTATCTAACACTGAAAGAAAACACAAATCGGACCAGTAGTTCCTGAGATTAGCGCGTTCAAACAAACTCTTCAGCTTTATCACTAGCATAGTATAAAACAATGTCGCTTTCTCTGTCCCTATGTATGCTTAAATCTTTAAAACTACGCAACGGATTTTGATGCGGTTTTTTTTAATACATAGAATGATTGAAGAGGAAGGTTTATTTATATAATAATATCCATTAAATAGTGGATAAATCAATAATAAATTACAGTTTCCGAAGCGAAGTGAGGGCGGGTCGCTAGTAATATTAAAAACTAAAAAATAAAATAAAAATAATAAAAAATATGTATATAGATGTGCTTTACCCGAAATACATACAATAAAACCTCATATATCGTCCTCGAAGTGTGTGGTTCGACTCTCACAGCTTCCTTTTACACGGACCCTGGAAAAATCGAGAGTATCCCGTGTAGGGTTACCTTCGTTCATTGTTTATTCGATAGCGCGACCTCACATATCGTATTGCGAAGTAACCCGGCTCCGATATGAAGGTTAACCAAATCGGTTTTATTTTTCGATTCATTTTCGGTACACAGAAGGCGTTTCTTTCGAAAACTTATTATTTAGCATTGGTAAATAGCATAAGCGTAATATAAGAATCTTGATTTTTGAAATTAGGAGGTAGGTGTACTTTTCAAGTCTTTTACCTTTAAACGAGCAATTCTTGTATATTTACCCGCCGTATCGCCATATCTTGTATATAAGCCTGTGAAACACCGCGTATTGGTCTGCGAGTAGTTGAAATATCCCCTTAAGCTACCAACGAATAGGTAGGGAAAAGTCTAACAATGCTTGTACTGCATATATCTTTTTTGGAAAACAGAAAAAATAAATAAGAAGGAACTATTACTGTAAGCGTGTCCACGAGGAAGCTTCAAGATTTTGGTTCCGATAAAATAAAAGTTCCTTAACTTATATTTTTTATAAAAACCTAAACCGATCCCTTAATCAACTGATCCAATTAGAATTAGAACTAATTTGTCGTAATTAAATTACGAGAGAATTGAAATGTTTTATTCAACTTATGCCGACTTTTCAAATCGTGAGCCTTTCAAATGATGTTGAAATGAGACAAAAAGAAAATTGTCCGGCATTTATTGTATTATATTTTGTTATAAATTAGCTTACACGGCAGACTTTGTAGTGCCTCAATCGATAAATAACAGACATAAACTTTTGTATAAAATAAACTTAAAAAAAACAAAAGGAATCCGTCCGACCGGGGACACATCAAAGAAAAAACAAAATTGTTTATTTTTATATAATTCCGAGCATTTTCATATTTATGTACCTTTTAAACCTTCTCTGGACTTCCACGAATAATTCAAGACCAAAATTAGCCAAATCGGTCCAGCCGTTCTCGAGTTTTAGCGAGACTAACGAACAGCAATTCATTTTTATATATATAGATATCAGACTAGAGGACGTATCGAAAGATTATTCGGTAGACGAGAAAAAAAACTTTTTATATAACTTTAAAAATACAATTCGATAGACAAGTTCACCTTGTGATTTTGATACGAATGGCTATAAATTTTGTTTTATTTCTACAACGTACCAATAATTTACCGGTGTCGTGGTAATAAATCGAAAATTAATATGAAGTCAAAGTATTATACATAGTCTCGAGTTTATTTAAATATGTAGCAATTAGGCAGCGGCTTGGCTCTGCCCCTGGCATTGCTGAAGTCCATGGGCGACGGTAACCACTCACCATTAGGTGGGCGGTATGCTCGTCTGCCTACAAAGGCAATAAAAAAAAAACTAATATTATAGTGACTGTAACATTTTTATGTAATATTTTTATAGCGTTTTATGGAGTAGTGACGAGGAGACGAAAACATTGTTATAGAAAAAAGATGGATAAAGTGACAAGGATTTCTGAAATGGATTTCGAAATCTAAAATATTATGTTTTTATTTTTATTGCTTATGTGTGTGGACGAGCTCACAGCCCACCTGGTGTTAAGTGGTTACTGGAGCCCATAGACATCTACAACGTAAATGCGCCACACACCTTGAGATATAAGTTCTAAGGTCTCAGTATAGTCACAACGGCTGCCCCACCCTTCGAACCGAAACGCATTACTGCTTCACGGCAGAAATAGGCGGGGCGGTGGTACCTACCCGTGCGGACTCACAAGAGGTCCTACCACGAGTAATTACGCAAATTATAATTTTGCGGGTTTGATTTCTATTATACGATGTCATTCCTTCACCGTGGAAGTCTATCGTGAACATTTGTTAAGTACGTATTTCATTAGAAAAATTGGTACCCGCCTGCTGTATTCGAACATCGGTGCATCGCTCAACAAAACTTGGGTATAGTAATCGGCAAACTTCTTGAGCAAATGACCTTGACTGCGCAGAACCGAATTTTAGATCACTTTGGTGGTGAGGGTGAGGCGCGACGGCAGGGGAAATCGTATCGAGCGCGTTATTGGTAAATCAGTCGACCCTTGCGTCCCGCACCGCGCCCTCATCCCGCTTGCTCCCAAAAGTACGCTTGCGTACAGTGGAAAGTCTAGCGTTATTAATCGTTAAGTTATTTGTTATAATTGCTTGTGGACTTTGTTGCCATTGCTATTTGTTGAGTGTTTGTTGATTTTTTATAAAACATACACTATGCCGTGACAAACTGGTGTAGTACTTAAAAGAAAGGGTAGAAAAATTGTGTACGACGTATATTGCTTCATTATAAAACAGGGGAAGAATGATATGGAAAAATTAAAACAGACTTCGGAAGCAACAAAAACATCAGTGAGTACTTTTAGGTGCATTATTAACGAAGCTAAAGGCTCTGGCTTGCTCGCCGTGTTTCGGACTCCGGGTAAGAAAAGATCAGGGAAGAAGAAAGTTACCGGAATGGATAGTTTCGTTCAATCTGTAATAAAAAGATGTAATCATAATAACTACATAACAAGCAGCGAAACTCCGTACCGTAGAAAGGCTTCGAAAAATTTAAGGAAGATATAAATTTTAATGGCTCGGAATGAAGCTTACGACGAATTATGAAAGAGCTAGGCTTCAGATGGAAAAAAAGAACAGAAAATAATCGGAAGCTGGTAAATGAAAAAAGTAACATTCGATTACTACGAATCGAATATCTTCAAAAAATAATTAATTATAGACAAAAAAGAAGACCGAATCGACCGAGTTGTAAACTACGCCGATGAGCCCTATGTCGACTCATCACGATGATAGCGACTCGGGTGATGAAAACAGTGATGATGATGATGGTCAAGATTATGATAACGAAAAAAAAATTACAAATACCAGCTTCGCTTTAACTGAACCAAGACCTGGCAACAGCTCTAGTTTTGACTTAATAGAAGGAATATCTATTTTACCCCAAGATTAAATGATTACAATTATTAACCTATATGTTTTGTTGATGTTCTAATAAATATATAAATAAATACATATGTTGATTTTAATAATTTAATAGCATTATGACGCAGAGTAAGTAATGTTTTTGCACGTGAGTGTACCATGCGCAAACTTACCCCCACTACGTCAACAAATGCTCAAGAAGTTTGCCGGTTATTATAGGCGTTTTTAAGTATTAATGACTTCGATATGGAATGTAGTTTCAGAGTTAAGATAGGGGAGAAAAACTCAGGACTTGTTTTAAATCAAATTAATGTTGAATTGAGTTATATGATGCATTTGTTTATAGGTTAGAAAGCCATTAAAAAGAGTGATCGCCGACGAACTTCTGGCCTTACTGATGGTAATTGCTCAGAGTTCATGGTCATCAGCAAGCCCTGGGGCATAGCACAGCTGCTGCCTGCTGCGAAAGGAGAACTGATTTCAGGGTTTTTTTTATTGGACGTATTTGGTGTATCAAATGTACCACCACTCACCCACCTGGTGTTCGGGTCTTTAATGTTGTGGTGGATAGCATGCACAGAGATTAATTTTTTTACGAAGCATTACTAGTGTGTCGGGTTTTTAAGTCTGCTTAAACAGCTGAATGCATCTAATGCAAGAGTTATTGGATTTGATGGATCGGTAAGGACGTGAAGTATTGAGATAGTGATGGTATCTACCCGCGCCGGCCGATGTTATGCCCCGCCACCAGAACTTAGTTTAGTCCAGAATATTCAATATATTGTACAGCTTACAGATTAATTTAATGCGGCATTATTTAAATTGATTTCAAAGACAAACTTTTTTCGTGACGTTAATTATTACATTTTTATAATGAACTAGCCGTACTCGCCCGCTTCGTTGCGCATTTAAAATTAATAATATTATTTATTGTCATTATTATTAGGGAGTCCAACACTCATACAAATATTAGCATATCCGTTAAGTACGTGTATTTTCTACATGGATGCCAAGTTTCAAGTCAATCGGATGCACGGTTCAGTAGTTATAACAGAACATCCGTAAAAACCACTGTAGATTTATATATTAGTACTAGCTGACCCGGCAAACGTTGTTTTGCCATATATAAGATTTCTAGGGAATTTCTAGTGTAAAAAAAAAAGCTAACTTATTGTAAGTGTGTAAGGATGTGGTAAATGAGTGAAAGAGGCATGTGACGCTGTGAACGATGAGGGAATATAAAAAAAATTGTCCAAAAAATAAATGTTAGGGGTGGACCATCCTTATCACTTAGGGGTATGAAAAATAGAGAGTAGTCGATTCTCAGACCTACTGAACATATGCATGTTTAACATTATATGCATAAAACTTCATAAAAATCGGTCAAATCGTTTCAGAGGAGCATGGTAACTAACATTGTTAACGGCCGTCTGGTGTAGTGGTAAGTGACATGGTCACTACACAAGGGGGTCGCGGGTTCGAATCCCGCCAAGGGAAGATATTTGTATGATAAATATAAATGTCTTTTCCAGGGTTATGGATGTATAATAAAAATCTTATATTTATTTCCGTTATCTGGTACCTGTAACACAAGTTCTTTACGAACTTATCACGGGACCAGTTAACGTGGCGTGACTGTTAGTAAATATTTATTTATTTATATTTATTTATTTATTGTGACACGAGAATTTTAAAGGTAAGATAGATACTAATTTTCAATTAAGAAACAAATATCTTTTTACGTTTTATCGGTCCCTTTTATTTCCACACTAAACAATACTAATTTTCAATTAAGAAACAAATATCTTTTTACGTTTTATCGGTCCCTTTTATTTCCACACTAAACACAAAATACATTACCGGTTATGTATTAAAATAATATGAATGAGTTACTGAAACCGAGTATCGTATAATGATGTGTTTGAAAATGTTGAAAACGTAAGCTCTTGGGCGCTTTGGTGTGTGAGTTTCGACATTCGTGTCAGAGAAGTTCAAGGTCGAGTTGAAGGTCACTGCAGTTGCGCAGTATTACGTTTTAGTGGAGGAGCATAAATGTCGTACCAATACCATTTCTGCCGCGAAGTATTTATGCGTTCTGCGTGCTTAGTGAAAAGTTTTTTAACGTTCTCGATAGCGTAAAAGTTAACTCAATTTTGTATGCAGTTGGAACAGCGCCCCTAACGGCAAACGTAAGCAAACGATCCCATTCCATACAAATATGAGCTAACTTTTACGCTATCGAAAAATTTATAAAACTCGCACTAAGCACACGGGCTTGAGAGACATTTTAGTCATTAAAGAATATTTTTTTGCCATCATGTTTGCTGTTCATATGATAGGAGTTTATATCAGCGCCTTGGAATTTCCGCAATATCACTGCCTATCTTGGAGCATGAATACTTTTTAATTTGAAATCGATCGATAACATTTTCCATTACCATATTATGATAACGAAATAAGCATCGCAGTTTTAAACGATCTCTTCTTGAAAACAGCTGCGAAAACACACGGGCCAATTAACATATCTGTGACGTGAAATCGCGAGCAGACACGTCTTTTCTGAAGCCAACTCATTATATTTACTTTGCTATAAAACAATGTGTCATTAATATTAATTAGTCAATTTTTGTTTCTTTAATCACGATGAAGATACGATAATTCTAGTTAAATTTTATTAACTGCGTAGCTATGGATAGTTTCACTCCAGATTATAATAATATGTCATCATTTTTAGGGCCAATTATGGTAGATGAAACCACTTAACAACAGGTGGGCTGTGAGCTCGTCCATCCAAATAGCAACAAAAAAAAAATAATTAAGTCGTCGTGGCCTAAAGGATAAGACGTCCGGTGCATTCGTATCTAGCGATGCACCGGTGTTCGAATCCCGCAGGCGGGTACCTATTTTTCTAATGAAATACGTACTTAACAAATGTTCACGATTGACTTCCACGGTGAAGGAATAACATCGTGTAATAGAAATCAAACCCGCAAAATTATAATTTGCGTAATTACTGGTGGTAGGACCTCTTGTGAGTCCGCACGGGTAGGTACCACCGCCCTGCCTATTTCTGCCATGAAGCAGTAATGCGTTTCGGTTTGAAGGGTAGGGCAGCCGTTGTAACTATACTTAGATCTTAGAACTTATATCTCAAGGTGGGTGGCGCATTTACGTTGTAAATGTCTATGGGCTCCAGTAACCACTTAACACCAGGTGGGCTGTGAGCTCGTCCACACATATAATCAATAAAAAAAAAAGATGAGAATAAAGTTGCTCGTGGACAGTGACATTGCCAGGGGTACAGCCAAACTATGCCTAAGTTGGTAATATTTCTAAATTTGTAACTTAAAAACGAACTAATCACATTTAGTTTTTGTATAGATATTATTTGCTCCTGATCCGAAAGTATAGAAAACTGCTAAGAAATACATAATATTATCTTGTCATAAACTAATAAACGATAAGGAATATTATTATTAGCTTGTGTTGTAATTGTGCCTACTATCCGATAAAATTTAAAGGTTTTATACATAAATTGTTAGGTTTAAAAAACCTAATTGATACTGCCTTATTTGTTTTTTCATTATTATCATATAATTATAGCACAACCTTACAACATAACGGGCTTATAAACCTCAGGGTACGCAGCGGCTTGGCTCTGCCCCTGGCATTGCTGAAGTCCATGGGCGACGGTAACCACTCACCATCAGGTGGGCCGTATGATCGTTAGCCTGCAAGGGCAACAAAAAAAAACCTATTGTCAAGAAGTAAGTTCAAAGAGACAGTATTGAGCGCTTGTTCTATAAAAGAGATTAGAGAGAATTGTTCAAATTATTCGCTTCAATAGCAAGAAATCGACAATAGGGCTGTCTAATCGATTTCGTTGAATCGATATAACCCAATTTCCCGAAACGAATGAAAATAGTCGATGAAGCTTGCACGTCCCTAAATATAGCCGCATTGAATGGGTCCTAAGCGTGGGCGCTGAATGAACGTAAGCGCGCAAAAGAGATGAGGATTTTCGTTTCGTATGAGTGTGAGCGAGAGGTAGAATAGACAGGGTGGTTAGCAGATTCACACGGGGTGTTACGCCCACGCTCAAACGCTACTGAATGAATAACGGCCCTATTGTTACTCATTTGTATTGTAACGTACATTGCACTGTCATTGTGCAGAGTTTCATTGTGAAATTAAAATTGTAGGTCATTTATTACGCACTTAGGTTTGATATGATTTATAAATGTAATCGTCTTAAGAATTCTTTATCTAAATACTAGCTGACCCGGCAGACTTTGTAGTGCCTCAATCGATAAATAAAATACCTAAACTTTTGTGTAAAATAAACTTAAAACAAACAAAAGAAATCCGGCTGACGGGGGACACATCAAAGGAAAAACAAAATTGATATTTTTATTTGATTCCGAGTATTTTCATATTTATCTACCTTTTAAACCTTTTCTGGACTTCCACAAATAATTCAAGACCAAAATTAGACAAATCAGTCCAGCCGTTCTTGAGTTTTAGCGAGACTAACGAACAGCAATTCATTTTTATATAATATACTATAGATAGATTATTTCCCGCAGAACTTTATCTTGACGGATCGTTGCTGTCACGGTTTTGTGAGGGGCATGAAAAACGTTGAGCAACTTCAAGATTCATATCGGGTCGATGCGACGGTTTTTGGAAAATTTTCCCTAGCATTTGATTGGCGACCGACCACTAGATGGTGCACCGTGGATAGGCCAACAAGGCGTTACGGCGACGTGTTGAAGGTCACGGGAACCCGCTGAATGAGGGCAGCGCAGGACTGGTCATTGTAGCGAAACTAAGGGCAGGATAATATCCAGCAGTAAACAACTAGAGGCTGATGACGATGTTCATTAGAGGTCTCAAGAAAAATCACAGGCGAATTCGTCTAAAGCTGCAGTTTGGACTCCAAGCTGTTGGGCAGAGGGTCGTAGATTCGATTTGATCATATTGGGGACATTCGTATGATCAACAGGTTTGTTGGCTCTTTGTCGGGATGTTTAACATAGGTATAAGACGGCGCGACTGGCGCCAGGTTTTAAGCATAATGGCGACAGCGTTGCTGACGTCATTCCCTTCATTATTATTATTGCCCTACACGGTGAGAGTAATTAAAACTTACTTCTTCAAATAATTCCTTTTATTGAGTTTCGAGTGTACAGCAATAAGAACAGAGAGCCACCCTGTTCGGCTGCTCAAGATGACTGGGGCAACAAAGGTCACTCGTATTGATAGTAAAAAAGTGGGGTAGTTTGATTATGAATTAACACGTCATTTCGGATCCTCCCGATCCACTATCGGTGCTTTTAGGCGTTTCAAGCACCGGTCACCGTTCTCGCCAAACCCGTCGAATGCGACGAAAGATTCGTCGTGAAAATTAACTCACAAACACGGAGTTTTTAGCCGGAACTTCTCATTTAGTCGCGATTCCGATCTGGTGGTAGATTCAGCGAGGTACTTGCTCGTGCCAGTATTAGCAACTCTCTCAGGTTGAGCCCGTGAGCTCACCTACCGATCCGCGCGAAGTCGGAATAGCCCCTTAGGCTACCAACGATTAGGTAGGGAAATCAGCAAATGGCAGTTGGAGATCGTAGTATATAGCTGGAATAATTTTCAGAGAACGCTGCAGCTCATCATACCACACAGGCAGTACTTCTACAGGCAGTACTTCTACATCTTGGCACTGGAGCCCATTGACTATGATGACCTTGAAAAATAAGGTATTCATTTTGTTGTATTTTAAGCACTACTTTTGCTAGGAGCTTAGTATTTGCAAAGGAATCCTAGTTTCGGACCAGATGATCTATTGTGACTTCTCCGCGATATTATTATTATACTACACAACATACTGCGATAAAATATCAAAAGGTTTTGTTTTGTTAATTGTAGAAGATGATGTACAAAAGTTGCGTGAATTGTAAACTTCGTCGAAATTTGAATTCAATCTGTAGGCGCGCACCCAGAGGGCTCAGTATATATGTTCAATTACAAGCCTAGGCTAACTTGCCTAATGGAAAGCGTGTTTTCATATATTAGTCTCAAATAACTTTTATTCCCTCGACAATATACTCCATTATCCGCTGTTGGAAAATTGAAATGAATGTTTCTAATTCTCTAGGTCGGTATAACAATTCAATTCCAAATCCAAAGGTAGTATGTACAATTTTTCCAAAGCTAAAACCACCTTTATTCTTTCCCTTAGTAATACGGCATTTTCATCAGCAGTTACAAAGCCTTGAAATGTACGGTTTTTAATAACAAGAATAATTAATTCATCTGTTTCAGAATTTACTTCTGTTCGCAAATTTGGTTTTCGTATACTGGAGATGAAAGCCGAATTATGATGACGAAAGATGAACTATACATAGTTTAAAATAAGTCGCATTTTAGCACTAAAACTTAATACTAACAACAGACAATTGAGATTTGATTTTATTCTGCCGACATTTGATTCAGCGAAGCACTGCTCTTGCTAGCAACCTCTCTGAGTATGAGGCCCGTGAGGTTGCTCACCATCTACGGTGACCCCAAATTGGCCCCTCAAAGCTTCTGGTAATTAGGTAGCCAAAAAAAAACTGACATACTGCCACAGAGAGTAGTCATACGTTATAGCTTGGAAAGTTATATGGCATTATATTTGTAACTTCGACATTTTCTAAGTGAGCCTACGAACATGTTTTTGCGTCAACCCACCAAAAATTTAGCAACTCACCAAAAACATCAAAACATTTTAACAAGCTGTTCATGTGGCCATACACAGAATTTTACCGATACAAAAGAATTGCCAATTCAATTAGGATCATAAAGGATAAGGGTTATAGAGGATTCATTAAAGACGTGTTTACTTTCGTATCCTATGCTACAATATCGAAGTGACGATGTGCGTAAATCTACTAGATTCAGATAGGGATTGGAGACGAGGCGTGACGTACGCGGGTAAAATTTACGTGACGTCAGTCCCCCCTCGGGGTGACCGGAGGGCGGGAAATGCGTATACCGGCGCGGATTCCAATACAACTGTAGATATTCTATAAGTTACAGCGTAGTTGTAGACTGAAGTTTATAAGATGCGTATTGTCCAGGCAGGTTCTGCCGTGAAACAGTGATTCGCTCTGTTGGAAGGGTCATTATTGGTTAACGGTATTCTTGATATATCTATTGGCTTTGGTAACTAATTAACTTAAGATAGGCTGCGTGTTCAGCCATATAAACACCCAACCAAATAAAAAAAATCTCAATATCATTAAAAAGTCCATTTCTTTCTTTTCATCAGAAAATGTTCATTGATATAATTACTTTAGTCTCTTTAGATTTTCATATGTGTCGTAGTAATAGAACGTGGTAGTTACAAACACTAAACACTGATTTCGACTGGGAATTTAGCCCGGATCCCATGGTATAGGAAGTTAAATTATTTCACCAGCAACATAATAGAAGACACATAATAAAGCCACAATCTATTTAGGAGGCGGTTCAGCCAGCAGAGAAGATAGGGCTGATTAGATAGATTGCTTTTACCCAGATGTTTTCCGTTCGGTTTTATCCAATTACTACGTTGGATGGTTGCACCGGATGAAATTAGAAACCTTGCGGTATAGCTGAATCTATATTTAGGAAGCAGACGTATATGTTATTACAAAATACTTAGAATAACGTTGTCGTCCGATAAAATCTATTTCTTGATTTCACAAAAACATCCACCAAGCACACTGAGCTAATTGAAAAATTCATTCGACCAAATTCATTTTAACGTTCTTTCAAATCGCCCATTTTAATTATGATAACGATCAAATTTAATTGTCGTTTTTTAAGAGGTTTATTCAGGCGCTTTTGACTTGCCACGAGCCATCGATCCAGAATACCGTTTCCCGCCTCAAATTACATTCTTAAACCATTTCAAAACATTATAGATTAGTTGCAGGTGCATCATAACTATGATTCCAAATATCGAAGGACTCGATATTATGACTACAGAGGACAATGTGTCTTCAAATAATGTGTTTTATCCTCCTACGTTAAATACTTTGAAACTGTAGAGAGCTTTTTTTCAGCAATATTTCCGGAGCACTAAGATGTATTTCTACCAACGCTAAAAATTAACATAGCATATTTGCAGTAACCATTATTCAATAGTTTTTTCTGAGGGATATTTGCCAGAATCGATCTACGTATTTGCTGAATTTCTTACCTTTTGTAGTAATTAGGTATCCGTTCTGTTGGTGGTAAGCGTGGCTAATTTGATTTTGACACGAGGTAACATTTATCCACTGACATCAAACATATCATATACCACGCACAAGAACATATTTTTTTTTCATAGAAATATGTAGATTAAATGATTAGAAGAAGAAAAAATTCAATAATATTTATAATTTAAAAAAAAAATACTTTTAGAACTAGACAGATCCAATTAAACTTTACTCATAAATATATAAAAAAAACATCAAACAACAAAAAATCCACTCCGCACATGAAAAGCTTGTGGTCAAAGAAAATTCCGGCGTAATCAAGGGCATCGATATTTGGGCTTCAAAAATACCCCCATCCCTACCGGCGGTAGTGTGAGGTTCTATTTCTGGAGGTACAAATGAGGCCCATTGGCCAAAGAGACGTCTTTAGTCTTAAAACAATACAGACTTTATTGCTTGTTTTAGACAAATCTGAGAGGAGGACAAAATTTTTGGGTTATTTATTTATAGAGATTAGAAAATAAATTTTCAATACACAGTTCATTCCTTTAAAAATACACATAGCCGTATGCTAATATCACGTTCCTCATGGCACACAATTGAGGCATATCACGCATTACTTTAAATCTCCAATCTCTTGAAACTTTTGCATATTTTCAGATACATGCATTTCTAAGCGAAATTTACCTCATTTTGTTTGGTTTAAATTATTTCATTATAAATGATGTTTAGCGCGAACTATTCCCTTTTATTCTGTACATATTATTTTGTCTTAAACAAGTGCGTTTTTTTGTTTTCCCCCAGCAGCTGGGGCGCGGTGACGTCAAAAGATGGTGTGAGGCGCTATTCTGAGACGCGCGTAGGCGTCTAACTCCCCAGTTTCGCGCACAGGAGGGTTAGACCCAGAGCCAGGGAACAAGCATTAGCATACTGATTATACGAATATTCAAAGATGTATGAAATTCTGTCAAAAATTATATTCATCATAATTTAATGTTTATTTATCACGTAATTTTACTAAGTAAATATCTGTCTTAAGGGAATTTTTCATTTGGAAATCCCTTGGATATTTTGTTAGTTTCTACATATAGTTACGTTTTTTTCTAATTAATATATAGTGTCTAACTTTTAGTTTTGTTAGCAGTGACGACGTGTCTAGCTCTTAGACATGTGAGCTTAATCGACTAAGTTCGGGCATCAGGGCTGAGCCCCCCACGTATTGTAAGCTCCTATAGTACATAGAAATGAAAACGGAATAACGAATAACTTTCTGAATGAGACGACATTCTCTAATTTCTTTTACATTTTTTACTGGTAGTAGGACCACTTGTGAGTCCGCGCGGGTGGGTACCACCACCCTGCCTATTTCTGCCGTGAAGCAGTAATGCGTTTTGGTTTGAAGGGTGGGGCAGCCGTTGTAACTATACTTGAGACCTTAGAACTTATATCTCATGGTGGGTGGCGCATTTACGTCGTAAATGTCTATGGGCTCCAGTAACCACTTAACACCAGGTGGGCTGTGAGCTCGTCCACTGATCAAGCAATAAAAAAAAATTTTTTTGACGGTCATTGTCATTATCATATAATAGTATATTTGTTGAATCAAAACTATACTCATATTTTCTGTAGACAGCTTCAAATAAGTTCATTCGGTCTTAAATGGACTTCAAATAAAATAAACAGAAGGTTATAATATTTGAAGTGTATGTTTCTGATGTATCAAATCAAAAAAGTTTTATTCAACATAAATGAAAGTACATACTTGTTGAACGTCAAAAGAACTACCGCCAATTCACAAGAATTAGCCTCCGTCCTGAGAAGAATTGGCAAGAAACTCAGCGGGCATGTCTTTTTTTTTTTTTTTAATGTTAGATTTTTTTTTATATTAGATTTTTTTTAAATATTCATTTTTACAATAAGCAATTATAACATAACAATTTTACAATATTGAAATGCCCGGAGCGAGCAACTCATTCCCACTTTGTGCAATCTTCTAGATAATAATTGACTTTATAGTAAGCTTTATTGCACAGATGTTCTTTAATAGTTTTTTAATAGTTTTCTAAATCAATATAATCATACCAATCAGTATCAGACAGTCAGCTACTAGTCAAAGTATGGTGATTATGAAAATGAAAAACGAGAATGTATTTTCAAGAGAGTGTGTTGAGGGGCTAGCTCCAACAGCATCCTGGCCATGATATTCTCTAGGTTAGATGGACCTTTTCTGAATCATTGCAGAGAGGTCCACAAAATTTGCTCGTAATGCCGCTATTGCAATCGTATTTTTTTTTTATTGCCCTTGTAGGCAGACGAGCATACGGCCCACCTGATGGTGAGTGGTTACCGTCGCCCATGGACTTCAGCAATGCCAGGGGCAAAGCCAAGCCGCTGCCTACCGTATGTATGTATGTACTGTAGTATGTATGTTGTTATTTTCTTTTATTACTGTGTCCTTACTAATTTATTTTTAAGAACTAGCTGTTACCACTTTACTATATATAATATATGGATTATTATCTGAAATAAAGAATTTAATAATAATAATAATAATAATGTCAATTCGTTCGGAAACTTGAATGGGAATAAAGTTCAATTTTCCTGAAAATTTTACGGTATTGTCGGGAAAGTTTCCTTTTGTCTTCGCGAGTGGTCAACTTTAAGCTCAACCGTCGACGGCGTTTCAATGGTAAGTTAGAATGAAAGTTTTCTAAAGTTTTTCTTGGAACATCAGCTGTATTATTACAATGAAACAATTCTAACGCTAATATTATTATTAAAGCGACATTTATGAATAAAAACTGTGCGGGAACAGAAAAACATTTGAAATGAATAAACTTGTTACAGTAGTTTTTATCTCATCTGTTAGTTTTCTTTTAATCTGAGGAACATTTAGGAGAAATCTTTTAGTTTTTACTGTAAAATAAAAACGGACGCCAGACTATTCACATTTGAAATTAGTATTATTAAATTTATTATTTTTATAATTCTTCAAAGCCTTATTTAAAATTGTCTCCGAAATATTCGATAGTTGTATTTAACACAGATATTAACAATGCAAAATCAAAATAAACGTTATTAACGTATGTATTTAGAAATAAACTGAAAGCATACGACGACCTATCAGATGATAAGTTGTTACGGTAGTTGGGTTCCTTTTTTTTGTTTAAATTGCTCTACATGATTAGAAGAAGCGGAGCATAGATTCGTGACGATAAGTGGCACCTGAGGTCTCGATTATTTTGTATTATATTGTTTCACCCCCGACATATTTGTTTCGTTGCAAAATAGGCAGGACTGCGGTACACGTCCGGGCGGTGAAGTGACACGGACAAATCCATAGAAACAGCCCACTGAGTTGCTCGCAGGATCTTCTCAGTGGGTCGCGTTTCCCATCCGGTGGTAGATTCTGCAAAGCACTGCTCTTGCTAGGGTCAGTGTTAGCAACACTCCGGTTTGAGCCCCGTGAGCTCACCTACACACGTTAGGGTGAAGCTGAAATAGCCTCTCAAGGCTATCAGCATAGGTAGGAAACAAAAAGGAACAAACAAAAAAAAGATTCGCGTTAGTGTAACTCTGTCCCACAAACTACCCAAAGTTTAGGGCTATTAATTACAAACTCAAAGTCCAAGGGCAGAATATTCATTCGTTGTGTACTCAGTAATTAAACTTGTCTCGAGGTCGTTCGAGACAAGCTTCAGTTTCAGATCGCGTTGAATCTAATAACACAGCGGGAGATAGAACGAAAACGCTTCAACAGTGATATTATAATTAAAAACCTTAAATTACCCTTTAATTTTGCGTGTTTTTACTGATACTATAACATTTTTGACATTTCGAAATTTATTATTATTTTTTTATTGCTTAGGTTGGTGGACGAGCTCACAGCCCACCTGGTATAAAGTGGTTACTGGAGCCCATAGACATCTACAACGTAAATGCGCTACCCATCTTGTGATATAAGTTCTAAGATCTTAGTATAGTTACAACGGCTGCCCCACCCTTCAAACCGAAACGTATTACTGCTTCACGGCAGAAATAGGCAATCGAATACTTTAAGGGTAGAAAAAAAGGCGAGGTTATGCCGTAAAAATAGTTTTAATGAAGTCTCCGACCAGAGAAGGCCGAAGGGAATCATTTTATGATTATCTAGCATACATTGGGTAGCTCCAGGTGTGGTTGCTCACGTCATTTCGGATCCTCTTGATCCACTAACGGTGCTTTTAGGTACCTCAAGCACCGCTAACTACGCACCACCGAGTCAGGCAATATAATAGTAGTGCATAGAGTAGTAGATAGAATAGGTCCTATATCAATTGGTTCGACATGTTGCGAATCTTGTTAAATTTGACATATTTCTGTAGCTAATAGCCTATCTAATTGAAGCACTTGTTACTGTGACTAAGAACGTCATCTCGGATCGTCCAGATCAATTAACGGTACCCCAAACACCGGTTATCGACGCTCGACGAGTAAATTAACCCACAGACAGCCCACTGAGTTCTCGCCGGATCTTCTCAGCGGGTCGCGTTTTCGATCCGACGGTAGATAGTGCACGGCTGTTACTAGGGTTCGTACTAGCAACGTCGTCAGGTTTGAGCCCCATGAGCTCACCTACAAGTTCGGCGAATCTAGAATAATCCCTCGAGGTTAATAGAATATGTAGGAAAAAAAAAGTGCGGTTACGATTTCGCTCCACGGCTCGAAGGTTGAACAAGACGTTATAGTAAATTGTTACTCATACCTCACGGAGATCGGCATTGAGCTATGGTGTCTATGGCCTTACTTCCAAAAGTATTACCAACAATTCATTATCGATTAAATAAAGTTAAATTAAAATCATGCTTTAAAGAAAGAGCTGAGATCTTTTCGTGTTATCAGTTCACATTTACCTTGAACCAAGTCCGGATGGGTATCCAAAGGGCAAGGGACTCCTTACCTGTAACAAAAAGGTCTAAATTAATTAAAAGGGAAAAACAGGATTAAAACTCAGCATTCATAATTCGAATTCGTTTTAGGGAAATGTTAAAAGGCCCTTTATATTTCGTGCGTACCGACCGTGAGAAGATGGAATTTTTCGTTCAATTAGACGGATGGTTTTAGTTAATTGAGATGTAATTATTGTAATTGTCATTATATTATTTCGGATATTTCCGATGTACTTAACATTTTTCCTGATCACGGACGACTCTATGTTATTCGGAAATAATATTATGACAACAAAAAAAGCAAAAGTAAATCGTAAAAGTAGCTTATGCCTATTCCTGCCGTGAAGCAGTAATGAGTTTCAGTTTGAAGTGTGGAGCAATTGTTGTACTCGTAAAACTGAGAGTTAGCACTCATGTTCCAAGGTGAGTGGCGGCATTTACTTTGTCTATAAATACATCTTCTGTAAGCTTAGCCAATAAGTACTCTGGAAGACGATTTTCCATTAGATGCGCGGATGACCATCTCGTTCATTTAGCGGTGTAGTGATCGGAGTCCAATAATAACACGACATGAGGTCGAAATAAATCAGAAAAAGGACGGGCCCACAACACATCCTACCACAAGTAACAACGCTTATGTGTATTCCCAGGCGAGCACATTTGTGGCCTTTGACGACACTCTGAGGAAGAGATGGTGTGGTGCTATTCTAAGCTGTCTACACTCAAAATTCTCAACCACTTGTAAACACATTCTACCGCAAGTAAAAACGCTTATGAGTATTCTCCGGTGAGCACATTTGTGGCATTTGACGGCACTCTAAGGAAGAGATGGGGTGGTGCTATTCTAACCTGTCTACACTCAAAATTCTCAACAACTTCTAACATGATGTATTACATCATCTTGAAATTTGGTACAATAATATGGGAAGATAACCAATTTGGTGGACCGACGATCTGGTCAAAATAACTGTTGGGGACTGAATGCAAAAGGCAAAAGACCAAAAGAATGGAGTGCATACGAAGAGCCCTACACTCAGCATTGCGTGAACATGGGTTGTAGAAGAGACATTGATAAGTGTGTGTACTATCGACCTAGTCCGATAATGAACCAGCACAGCAGATAATGGAAGCATCTAGAAACTCCATTTATTCCAAAAAAATCCCTCAGCTATAGTTACTATATAGCTAAGGATGTGGATTTTGACGGTCCGACCATGGGCCGAAGAGTTGTTTTTAGAGCGTACCCACCAAACGACACCACTTGCATTCTCTCATCCGAAGTCTGATTTCCGCCCGGGGTAGGGGGGTTCCCGCGGTCAACTATTACCAGACTCCACGCGCCACGCCTGGGACGATACTTAGGGATACCCTGATTCAGGGAACTCTGGTATAACTTGGCATTTGGCATGATATAAGATCGAGGTGTCGATTCTAAGAATAGAAAGAGGCAGGAAGGTAACACCGACCCGCTTGACCCAAAATTTATTGAAAACTACATTAATTTTGAATATACTGAGCTCAGAGTATATCACCGATTTGTCTCAGTGGTGAAACTCTACACCGAATCGGTGATAAATTTACATACATTTGAAAGGGCTTGTAAAAATGTTCAGTATTTTTTCCTTATCACTAACACACAAATTTAAATGTAGTCGTAACTTCACGCAACAATACAAAAAGGGCAAACGAGTTTTGCTCTGACGCCTTCAATACCGAAATCATGGTTGAAAAATGATTCTGTTTCATCACGAACATAACTCACTTCGTTTCCATAACACACAAGAAACACAATAACTTCGGCAAGTACCCGTTTGTCTGATTTACGTGCCGAAACAAATTCTCTAGTTGGAGTTGGCGTTGGGTCGTCGAAAAGATTCCGGGCCGTTGTTCCGCAAGTACACGGACTTGTTCGACTAATTGTAAGTAGTTTGTGAAGTTAGTATCGGGGTGGCAGACGCAGGGTCCGTGGGAGGATCTAATCATATATTAAGAAAGTTTACAGCTCGCCAGAGCGCGGCGGTGTCTACAGTGTGTAAGTAGGTTTGTTGTTTGCGAAATCTTCGAACAAACTGTACCGGATTAATTATTATTTAGGTCTTCATAGGAATATTAACGAATTCTCGATGTAGTTGAAGGTTATTGTGAATATAGCTCATTATTATAATGGCTTGTAGATTAAGTATCATTTAGAAAATATGGTATTAATGTAGATAAGTAAGGTAAACTTAATGTAGATGAGATTTTCCATTTACCCCACTTCTCAAATTTGTTTTTGCATAGAGCCCCGTGAGCTCACCTACACGTCAAGAAGCTGAAATAGCCTCTCAAGGCTATCAGGATAGGTAGGGAAAAAAAACTCAAAACGACGATGGAATTAATCCACCTTCTAACATAAATTAATGATCATAAAAACAACTACGTCGTTTCTAAGGGTTCTAAGCACCAGGTGTGCCTTCACAACATATCAAAATTTCATCGCGAAGGAAACCGCAGCGACGGCCTAGTTCATGATAATTAGAATCCGTACGTGGTACAAAACGGTCGGGTCGGATCGACGTAATGGATGTAAACTATCTTAACCGGATTAGCTCTCTATCAACAACGATCAGCTTAATAATTGGGACCGCGACGAACATGCGACGACATAGTGATATCACATACGCCCGAACAACGAAGTGTGACAATCATAAATCAGTTTTAGTGTAGCGTCGCCAACTAAAAAATTAATGAAGTTTTTTTTTATCGCCCTTGTAGGCAGACGAGCATACCACTCGCCTGATGGTGAGTGTTTACCGTCGCGTGGACTTCAGCAACGTCAGGGGCAGATCCAAGCCGCTGCCTACCGTTAAGCTATTATAACACTGTGTTCGTTTCGTCTATCTAACACTTTGGCGCTTGTTTTAGGATGCATTATAAGTCAAACGAGTAGGTATCACAATGATGCGTTCTTCTTACAGTTATTACTGACGCATCATTGAAAGTTTTTCTGACAGTAGTTGATTCTGCTAGATGTTTCTCGAACCTTGACAAGATTTTATTAGTTCGATATTCTATATTGTTTGCCCACGAAAACGAGCACACAGCTAGCCTAGCGGTGAGTGGCTACCATCGCGCAAGGATATCAGCTTACCCAAGTACAGCGAAGCCGTGGTATATCGCGCAAGAATCTTTTCAAACCACATTAGAAGAAGTACATTTGTCTTCTTTTTTTTTCCTACCTAAGCTGATAGCCTTGAGAGGCTACTTCAGCGTAACATTAACTAGTAGGTGAGCTCACGGGGCTCAAACTCGAGTTTTGCTAACACTGACCCTAGCAAAAGCAGTGCTTCGCAGATCTACCACCGGATCGGAAACGCGACCCACTGAGAAGATCCGGCGAGAAACTCAGTGGGCTGTGTCTATGGGTTAATTCGCTCGTCGAGCCCTTCGTCGCAAGCGACGGGTTCGACGTCGACGGTGACCGGTGCCTATGGTGCCTAAAAGCACCGTTAATGGATCGGGAGGATCCGTAATGACGTGCTTTGGGCGACGTCGATTCTTTACCATTCGGTCTACAGGATCGGGTATGAACTTGTCCAAGAGGAGTCCAAGCCATAAACTACCTATCTAAAAGAAGATTTCTGGAAACGCATTGTATATCAGGGCAATGGTTTCAAGGAGGAATTCTGCAGAATTATCCCTATTCTTGTCTTTGTTCGAATTATTTTTTAAATAACAAAAGCGTTATTGCCGGGCCCGTTCGGGATCGTCAAGGAAATGTCGAATGATTTGCAATATACAACAATTAATTTTATCGAGCAAACGAGAATAACAAACCTCTCCTGGAAACAGGGCTTCTAAATAAGTACTTAAATGGTTAAAGAATATACGCGAAGTTTTTAAGACAGAATTAGATCTATTTAGATCATTCGATACTGAGTTACGTTTCAAATCATTGGGAAGATAATTTGAAGTAAATTCAAACTGAGACTAAGAATTCATGTTTCAAGATGGGTGACGACATTAACACGATTGATATCTATGGGCAGACAGACTACTTAAAAGCAGGAGAGTTCGTCTATCTATCTAAGCAACATAAACAGACAATCCATCCAATAAGACGTACTAAAAGCGAGTTAAAAAAAATCGTAAAACGTAAGACGTTTAAATATGACGAGTAGGTATGCATATAGCTTCGAGCTTCCACGTGAATATGCGACTTCGTTGTGCTTGCGTTTAATTAAAAGCCGGTTTAATCAAAAGCTTTGTATTCGTATTTCTAGAGAATATATTAACAGAGTTGACGTGAATATTTTATGTACAAGGAAGAAAAAAAATTGAGTAAATTGACTTAAATGTCGGGACATTTCACTGACATTGGGGGAATTTTGCGGGAAAATTTAATGTTTCAATAGTGTTCGCTGACAGAGCTGTTCTAAGAACGCATCAGGAATTTATCTGAACTTATAAATAATTTTAGGGAATCTTTTATGAGATAGGATTGTAAGGCATTATTTTATGGGAATAAGTGTAACATTCAGAAAAATGCGAATTCTGAGAATCTCCTATGATCTATGAGGCTATTAGCCAGAAGACACGGGTTTGCGCTGCTGGTCTTTTTCAGCATTACTTCGAAGCAGTACTCACTTTATCTGATCTACTAACTTATTTTTTTTTTTTTTTTATAGGACTAAATGACCGAAATGGATTTCCGCGACCTTTATAGTTCAATAAACTGAAATAACATATCAGTGTCATAGTCAACGTCCACGAACATCACCGATCTTCTTACAGCAGCCTGAACATACCACAGATTAGGGTGATACATCATACTTTAGAATAAGCCTTGTTGGTAAAGGTGAAAAGTATATGGTGATCTTCTAGATGAATAACAAACAACATTCACATCAAGAAACTTTAGAACATTAATTGAAACTAAATTAAAATTATAAAAAATACGCACAGCAAAAAACGACAAACACACGCCCAACATCGATTAACATAATTAAACCCGCACCTTACAAAAAAACTTGGAATTGGCCCACATTCATAAATTTATAGAGACAACTGGACACTGGCTTAAATGTCGCGTCGCGAACTAAGTGTGAAAGAACCCGGATATTTCTATGCGAAGCGTTCGAACGAAATTCGACTTAACGTTTAAAAAGCTGTGGCCTAAATTAAAATAGCACGTGCGTGTGTGATATTCAGTTCTGGTTCTGAATTCTGTTGGAGCATCAATGAATGTCAAGGGTAGTGTATCCTACGCTCGATTAGTAAGTATATAGTTTGTTGTTAATTTGTTTGGTCTTGGTGAAGAGTAGTATAAAGCGGATAACATTATAGTATTTTTTTGTAAACATCAATAAGCAAAAAAAAAAATTTCACATTTATCTTAATGTGTCACCCAGTAGTCGAAATTCGACCATAATTAATTTAAAATAGAAGTTTGAATATTATTATGATTATTATTGTCAAAGACTATGCCTCTGTAATGACAGATTTTGCCAAGGCTACATTACATACACTATAAACAAATAAGATTAAAGACAAACAATATTAATCTATTTTCATTTTGACCACAGACCTTAACAATAAACAAAAGAGTATATACGCGTTGTATGTCAAATACAAGGTAGTGGATGTCATTTTTTTTAATTGATTTAATGTATTTTGTATGTATAACTTAAAAAAATATTAGTATTCTGCACTCCTTTTCTATATTCTCTATAAATGTGGGAAATTTCATACTCATCCGTCCGCGCATTTTTCGTAAAAAGGGGTACAAAGTTCACGTATTTATATATATTACTATTGTTATAATTAAATTACTCGCTATTGATAGTAATTTAATTAAGAGGTGTTCACAAATGACTGTCACTATGAAAGAATGATAATTGAACGCCGGAAATAAATATGTATAGCTTACGTATTTTTGCCGCAAAACTTTTCTAGTTTAAAGTGAGGCCAGCCATCAATACATATAATAAAATTACATAATATAATTGATATTTCGACCTCATGCCTCAAAGCGGTTGACGGTAGTCACTTTCCCCAATCTTTTTGTCATACATCTGTATGAAGCTCACAGCATCATATCATCATAAACACGCCTACATCTTACGTACATACATCATTATCTTGATACTTGCTCTATAGAGGCCCATATAAACAAAACGGTTTTTGTTTCTTTTAAACACAATGAAAACGTATTCGGCGAATTCGGCGATATACCCATTGTTATCAGGGAAAACCCATTGATTATTTGGCCACGATCGTTTAAGTTCGCCTACCAACCCACGTGCAACTTATTCGACGCTTTACCACCGATATATTTGAAGTTGACGTAAATAAAACTAAACACTAGTTAAATTAATGATTGACTGCTCAAGATATCGTCTTTTTTTTTGTTGGCTACGGAAACAGTTGCTAGTTACAATTCAATTGTGCTAATCAATGTTATCAATGTGAGGTTGGAATGAAATACGTTTTCGGAGTTTGTTTTCGACTTTTTAATATAGTTTCGTTTATATCGATTTTTTTTTTTTTATTGCCCTTGTAGGCAGACGAGCATACGGCCCACCTGATGGTGAGTGGTTACCGTCGCTCATGGACTTCAGCAATGCCAGGGGCAGAGCCAAGCCGCTGCCTACCGCTTAATACTCTCCATAAGCCTCGTTTGAAGAAGGACATGTCGAGCGCATAGCGCTCGGGAAACACCGTGGAGGGGAACTCATTCCATAGCCGGATGGTGCGTGGCAAAAAAGATCCCTGGAAGCGCACTGTGGATGATCGCAGTGGCTCCAGGTAGTATGGATGAACTCTACTCCGGTGGCGGGCGGTGCGGTGGTAAAAACGAGATGCCGGTATCATCTCGAATAATTCCTCAGAGCACTCCCCATGGAACATACGGTACAAAATACAGAGGGAACCGAAGTCCCTCCGCAGACCCAGAGGTTCCAAACGATCCGAGAGAATGGGATTATCAACAATCCGAACGGCCCTCTTCTGTAGGGAGTCAAATGGAAGAAGCTGGTATTTGGGAGCCCCGGCCCAGAGATGGGAGCAGTACTCCACGCGAGGCCGGACTTGTGCTTTATAAAGCAAAAGCCTTTGTCCAGGCGTGAAGTACCGCTTCGCTCTGTTGAGGACTCCCAGCATTTTGGACGCCAACTTGGCTTTGCCTTCCAAATGACTCCGAAACTGGACGTCGCTCGAAATGTCGACTCCAAGTATCCCGATACTCTTGGAAGGTTGCAGGGATACTCCTTGGAATTGCGGCGCCATGACAAAGGGGTCCTTCTTGGCAGTGAACGCGCAAACTTGTGTCTTTAACGAGTTGAATTGAACCAAGTTCAATTCACCCCATTTGGAGACTCGCCCCAGAGAGTTCTCCACTTCAGACACAAGTTTTGATCGTCTCTCTTGCACCACGCTCTAGAGAGACTCTGATGGCCGATATATCGCGCATCCCCCGTGCTGTCATCCGCATAGCAATGCATGCCATCAATAGACAGCATGTCATTGATATACAGGATGAAAAGCGTGGGGGAGAGCACCGAACCTTGTGGAACGCCAGCGTTAATGGTCATGGTATCGGAACAGTCACCGTCTACAACGACCGTGATGCTCCGCCCATCCAAAAAGCTAGCGATCCACTTGCAGAGACTCTCGGGGATTCCGTAAGATGGTAGCTTCGACAGAAGTGCCCTTTGCCAGACCCTGTCGAAGGCTTTCGCGATATCAAGGCTCACAGCAAGAGCCTCGCCCTTGCTTTCCAAGGCTTCAGCCCACCTGTGAATAAGGTATACAAGAAGATCGCCAGCTGAGCGACCGTGACGGAAGCCGTACTGTCGGTCACTGATCAACTGGCGATCCTCAAGATACTTCAGGAGTTGTATATTTATTATTCGCTCCATCACCTTGGAAAGCAAGGAAGTTATCGCGATAGGCCTATAGCTCGATGGGTCCGACCGGTCACCCTTCTTGGGGATAGGGTGGACGTGGGCGGTCTTCCATGAAGACGGAACCCTGTTAGTGCAATAAGAGAGGCGATACAAACGCGTTAGCGCAGGCGTCAGCTCAGGGGCACACCTTTTCAGAACCACTGCAGGGATGCCATCCGGTCCAATCGACTTATGGACGTCCAGGAGTCGGAGCTCCCGCCTGACTGCACACTGTGTGAAGCAGATCTCCGGCAGGGAGCTATCACACCGGGGGATGTTCGGTGGTGTGACACCCCCGTCGTCCACAGTCGAGTTCGAGGCGAAGAGTTTGACCAGAAGGTCAGCCTTCTCTTTCGCACTATGGGCCAGACTGTCATCGGACTTGCGTAGTGGTGGGAGACTAGACCTGCAAAAGTTTCCTTCTGCAGGTTTGGCGAGCGACCAAAAAGCACGGCTCCCAGAGGAGTAGCTCTTCAGTCGCTCGCCAATTCTAGCAACGTGCTCCGATTTCACCCTGGCAATAACCTTCTTGTAGGACCTGGAAGCGGCGTTATATTTCCGCCTTTCCTCTGAGATGTTAGGATCCTGACGTCTCCTGGCATCATTCCATGCCACGTATGCGGACCGCTTGAGGTGTGCAGCATCCCTGCTGGCATTATTATACCAGGGTCTGCTGCGACCCCCAACGGGCACTTTAGAGGAGGGAATAAACAATTCCATCCCCTGGAGCACCACGTCTTTAAGACGGTCCGCACAGACGTCAGGATCAGCAGAGGAAAAGCAGAACCGCCCCCATGGGTAGGATGCGTAAAATTCACGCAATCCATCCCAATCTGCTGACATATACTGCCAAACTCTTCGATACCCGGTCGTCGTTCGACGACTAGGACGAGAGAGTGGTGTGGCAGCACGGATAAGGCAGTGATCAGACGATCCAAGCGGAGCGTCGACCACCACACTGTATCCGGCTGGATCGGTGGTCAGCAGAAGGTCCAACAGAGAAGGCTCGTGCCCCTCAATATCTGGGACACGGGTGGGCTGTGTCACCAGCTGGGAGAAGCCGTAGGCCAGGGCGAAATCGTAGGCAGCCCTACCCGGGAGGTCAGTGGTTCTGGACCCCAACCACTCTTGGTGGTGAGCGTTAAAGTCTCCAAGAACCATTACCTCCGCAGATGGATACTGCTCAAGCACGCGGTTAGTCCCCTCTTGCACATGCTCTATCAGAGCTGAACCTGCATCACTGTTGTGGGACCTGTACAGGCACGCGTAAACTCGGGTACAACCCCCGTGATCTACGCGTAGCCACAAGAGGGACAGGTCCCGTTGTTCGAGGCCTCGTAGACGGCGACAACAGACATCAGCCCGGACGAATACACACACCCCGGCTTTACGCAGGAAGTTGTGCTCCAATACGTAGCCAAGTATTCAAGCTACGAAGTATCATCCGGAGCAGATATCTGCGTCTCCGTCAGAAAAAGTAGGGCAGGCTGCGCCGTCTCAAGATGGTGGTGTACGGCGTCGAGATTGCTATGTAGACCCCTTACATTGCTGAAATCCACATTAAATGTTCTTTCAATCTCTTTTTCGAACTGTCATAATTTTTTTTGGAGAGTGGGATTAGGTGGGTTAGGAAGTTCGAGGCGAAATCATGATAACACCTGAATAAAGCGCAGAACACAGTACGTGTTCGACCACGGGTTGCGTGAGAGACTGACGCAGGGCATGGAAGGGCCCCCAGTCCACCCTGCGTGCGATCGCCGGGATCCACTCCGGTCTCCGACTCCGGCACGACAACCGCACGACAGGATTTTACACCGGTTCGCGGGACACCTTCCCGGGGCGGAGTTGAGTAGTGACACCCGGGTTCAGGTCCCCAACTGACCGGCGGGCGGCGGCGAACACCGTTTCACTGGGTCTTCCTATACCCCCGTCAAACAATCACGTCCCGCGAGCTCGCACGTACATCTGCTCCGCATGTTCCAGGTATCATCAAGATTCACCCCGAACAAGGAAGAGGAAAGGGAAGGAATAAAACTGGCTCTCCAACCCACTCGCCCGAACACAGCTAGGCTATTTGGCGGCGGACTCTAGTTGGAGGGTGGTCGCCAGCCAGCCGGACAAGTCCTACCACCGATTATGTATTTGGCTCCCGTTTTGCACCACCCAGGGGTCACTTGTAGGGAATCGCGGGTTAAACCTACGGAAGCGGGAAGCAATCAACCCCCGATGTGTACGATGTGAACACGTATATACATTTTGTTGTTTAGTTAAACAATGCAATTAAGAAAGTCGTATTTAACGTGATACAACAATACACTATACAAGATTTACGATTAGAATGTTATGAGAGTAGTTTTACTTGTATTCGTTTTGGCGGTTTTTTTAAGGGATTTTATGACCTGGTAACTAAGACCTTTAAGTCATGTCTTATTTTAATTTATATTCTTATTTTTATGACAAATGATAATATGCAGTGAAATGAAATGAAATGGAATGAAGATGATTAATTTGGGATATTAATCAACTGGGATGAAATTAAATGAAATGACAGCCGTTGTAACTATACTGAGACCTTAGAACTTATATCTCAAGGTGGGTGGCGCATTTACGTTGTAGATGTCTATGGGCTCCAGTAACTACTTAACACCAGGTGGGCTGTGAGCTCGTCCACCGATCAAAGCAATAAATAAAAAAATGGGATGAAATATAATCTTAGTAAAATGGTGGTCATTTACTGAGATTTTTTCAGTGGACTTTTTGGAGGATCCCGAGAAGTTACGTCCAGCGGCTTTGTTTCATTTTCCCACATTTATGCACTTTCACAGATATTAAACAGTTAATAAACCACCGTTATTACAAATTTAAACCTAAAGAAACATCAAATAGACAAAATAAAACAAATCACACAACTTCACTCCTCGCGTTCCCGCAAAAAAATTGTTTTGGCGGGTTTTCGGTATCCCCCACAGAGTACATCAATGTGTGTAGAGTACGCTACCAGTGGCTGTAGGTATACAATCCGTCTTCATTTCTTTCTGTCACCTGTCACACGTCGAACTCGGGAATCCCTCGTCTAATCACACTTTTAACATTCCGCTCCAATATTAATGTAATAAAAACTAGTGTTACGATAAAATTTGAAACGTTGGAAATAATATTCTGACTGGATAAGTAGTTTTAATCATTTCTCGAAAACCGAACTAAATAGTAACAATGTTAGTTACAAAACTATTGGAACTTATCACATAATCATTATAGTCGAACACGTAAGTTGGTAAAGGACGTAACTTTCCAACTCTAAAACTTCAAGTTACATTTGACTCTAATGTATTTCATTATTTTGTAATTGATTAATAATAAACTCATTTTTAATTCTCGGGCTTAAAAAAATTATTTAGTCTGACAACCCACAACCAGCCACAGTGGTGCCAGTTCAATACACAACGTACATTAGAATCGATTCACATAACATAATCGTCGCAATGTCAATGTCAAAATAACACATTGTTGTGACCGTGTTTCTATGGATCAAAATATAATAACCGCGACAAAAAAGGGTTAATATGAATGGATTCGATTAAAGCTATTTTGATAAAAAGCAGATCCGGCCTGATGAATCTAATTGTGAGAGAATGTCAAGCGATATCGATCCTGGCGATAATATGTGGCTTCTATAAAAATGATTATGATTTCACACTTGATATCTATAATAATACGTTTTTATTAGCTTCAGACGTAGATATGTTAGTATGTAACGGAATCTTTAACATGATTTTGACCCCCTTCAAGACATCGGATTAACTCGAAATTTGGTATACTTATTAAGGACCGATGACAATTCAATATTAAAAATAAATAATGAAAAAATTGAAATTCAACTAAAAAATTAAAAATAAATAATAGTTTAAAAAAGTAAAAAAATACGCTTTTATAGAAAATCCAACTAAAAAATAGAAAATATTTTTAATAAATTTGAATTAAAAATAGTGTAAGAAAAAACTATATTATTGTAAAAAAAAAGCGTCAGGTGCATGGTATCAGCAGTTATAAATATTTTATGAACAGATATGAGTTGAAGGGTTATTTTGTTAATATCCTGAAAAGCTCCCCACGCTTATTTTTAGATATCTATATTTTTCGTTTCTATGGCTGTAAAAGACTAGACGATGTCAACACGTGTAATGAAGATGTTTAGGCAGTGGTTTAGCAGCACCCCTAGCATGGTTGATGTCCATGAACCATAGTACTTATTTTGCATCAGGTAGGCCGTATGCTCATCTGTCCATAAAAAGAAAAATAATTAACGGATTCGTGGACCCTAGAATGTTTTTTTTCTTTTTCTTATTGCTTAGTTGGTTGGACGAGCTCACAGCCCACCTGGTGTTAAGTGGTTACTGGAGCCCATAGACATCCACAACGCAAATGCGCCACCCACCTTGAGGTATCAGTTCTAAGGCCTCAGTATAGTTACAATGGCTGCCCCACCCTTCAAACCGAAACGCATTAGACGCATCGTAGATGTCTATGGGCTTCAGTAACCACTTAACACCAGGTGGGCTGTAAGCTCGTCCACTCATCTAAGCAATAAATAAATTTAAAAAAAACGTACATGGGACAAACATTCATTATTATTTACGTGGCCGGACAGACTTTTAAGTTCCTATGACCAAGTTATTGTTACATTTGAAATGACTTATAAAGGAAACTAGCCTAGTTGGAAAAGATAAAAATCGTTTAGTTCGAAATGTCCTCAATTAGCCTACAACAATTGCTCATGTTCATAATTACAGCAAGCGGTGCGATGATTATGTTTTAATCATTTAATTGCACAAACTCCTGGTTCGCGCCTCGCCGTACCGCAATTACGTAGGTAGGTAACAACAATCTTGACCCGACTTATTAATGTGCATTGTTTTCGAACAAAATCGGGAATTCCATCGCGTAATGTCCTCCTTGCGACGTTAATCTTCAATACTGAGGTTCGTGATCTCTTTCGGTTTTTTTTTATTGCTTAGTTGGGTGTGTGTTAAGTGGTTACTGGAACCCATAGACATCTGCAACGTAAATGCGCCACCCACCTTGAGATATAAGTTCTAAGGTCTCAGTATAGTTACAACTGCTGCCCTACCCTTCAAACCGCAACGCATTAATGCTTCACGGCAGAAATAAGCAGAGTGCTTGTACCTACCCGTGCGGACTCAAGATTAGGCCTACCACCATTAATTAAAACAAAATTACGTATTTATCTGCGTGACATTGGACGCCGCGAGAAGCAAAAGTAATCCTACAATCATTACGGCATAAAAATCATATAAATATCCTTTAATTTGTTTGCCGCGCTCCAATAACTGAGATTCTAATAAACGTTGATGATATAATTATGATTCCGTGCAAATATTAAAACAGATTGGCATTCGTGATGATGGTTTGATTGTTAGTTTTTGTTGGGGATTTTTTTTTCTCTTGCACTTATTGGCGATTGAGCATAGTTTGAAACGTTCTTCGCCTAATGGGCGAGAACTCCGGCGTATTCGTATCGCTAGATGAGACTGCGGTAAAGTTCAATTATCATGACAAACGCCACTATTCCTACCCAATAGTGAAAGGCAATTTGGTTTAAGCGACATTTCGCTTAGTACGCGACATATTTTATCTTTGTAATTAAATGTGCGTTTTATTTGGTACTAGCGACCCGCCTTCGCTTCGATTCGGAAACATTAAATTTATTATTAATAGCAGAGATCCGCGATTTTGCCCGCGGTTATTTTCGTACCGTGGTTGACGCCGCGGGCCGAAGCTAGTCTAAAAAGAGTAAGTTACTCTTACTCTCCTAAGTTACTCTTTAGATCATCAGCTATCTATCAGTGAAAGTCTCGTCAACATCGGTCCAGCCGTTCCAGAGATTAGCCAAACAGACAGACAGACAAAAATTTTAATAAATTTTATTTTGGTGTATGTACCGTATTCATATGCACATAGTAAAAAGCGGTTATTTCAATGTTACAAACAGACACACCAATTTTATTTATATGTATAGATTAGTATCAATAGTTCGATGTTTTTAATTGAATTTCAATTAAGTTTACTCCATTCGAATAGTTGAAGAAGTTTTTTTTGTTACGTTATTTTTTCCAATTTTTTATTTTAAAAGCTCTCCTCTAAAGTTGCAAAAAGCCGCCTAAAACAAAGAGTCTTTTACTCCTCCATATTTACATACATAACACATAAGTACGCGTTTCTGAGCGATTTTCACGATCAAAGAAAAATGAATAATTTTTATTGCCAAAATGGGTGATGGACGAACCCACGGCCCACTAGGTGTTAACGGTTTACCGGAGCCTATAGACATCAACAAAGTCAATAAATGCCGCTACCAACCTTGAAGGATATGAGTTCTAAATCTCAGTTTCATAGTACAAAGGTTGCCTCGTCCTTCAAACCGTATTGCATTAACGCCACAAATATAGTACCAGTAAAAGCGAAATTTTATAAAATTGACAGGCTCGATCAAAGTCATGTCTTATTTTAATTTATATTCTTATTTTTATGAAAAATTATAATATGGAGTGAAATGAAATGAAACGAAGCCATTCCGATTTGAGCAACCGACGCGCGTGGACGTGCTCATTGTTTTGTCGGAAGTGACTACCGGTGATAATAGATCATTGTTCGTGGCACATCTGTGGCCCAAGTGTTTCTCGGAATTTGTACCTGCGCCTAATTGCAAGGCATTGCCGCCCGGGAACTGTGCAGTGGTTCTATTCACTCTAATTCTATTCTATTTATTCTATTCACTAAAATTTCTAAAATTCCTAGAATCGCTTCGGCCAATTTAGTGTTACCGACGCAGGGGCCTCGCCGCAAGGCGAGCGCGTGTTTAAGTCCCGGGGCCGCCCCCCCCGGGCGAAAATCACGTAAAGATGGAGGAAAAACTTTTCATCGACTTCATTCGGGAAAAATATCCCTCAATCGCGCCCGAATTCGAAGCCTATAGGGCCTCATTTGGTAAATATTCTCCCCCCGCATCTCTCGCCGCCGTCACCAAACATGCCTCGCAGGCATGCCTCGCGTGCCCCGCCGCCGGTCCGTGTTCAAGCGCACGTACGCACGCCGCCGCCGTAGCGTCTAACGCCCCCGCCCCCGCTACCCCCGCGCCCGCGTCAATCACGTCAGTTTCGTCCGTCGCGACCTCAATAGCGTCTAGTTCAGGCTCCGATACCGAATCGGAGATGGACTTCGAGTCCGCGACTAGCCCTCAACCCGGAACCTCGGATGGGTTCTAAACTGTAACGCGCGGTAAAAAGCGTACTCGCGTCGTGGAGTCCCGGAGCTCCGTGACGAAGCAAACCAAGTCCGCGACCGCCTCCCGACCACAGGTAGTCGTGACGCCGGAGTCGGACTCCGCCCGCCGCGTAACCCCACCGCCGCGCCCAAAAACCGCGCCCGCGCCTAAAACAGTTGTCCCGCCCCCGCTGATACTCCAGGAGAAGTCAGCGTGGAATCGCGTATCTCAGGCCCTTCAGGCCAACAAAATTAATTATACCCATGCGCGTAACGTCGCGCATGGGATTCAGATTAAGGTCGCAACGCCGGGCGACCATAGGGCCCTCTCTGCTTACCTCCGAAAGGAGAACATAGGTTATCACACCTATGCTCTTCAGGAGGACCGCGAACTCCGCGTAGTGATACGCGGAGTCCCCAAAGAACTCGACATAGACTACGTAAAGGAGGATCTGATCGGTCAGTCCCTCCCAATAGTTAGTGTGCACCGGATGCACAGCGGACGCGGCAGACAGCCGTACAATATGATTCTCGTCGCGCTAGAATCAACCCCGGAGGCAAAGAAAAGAATCTCATGTCTCAAAACGATATGCGGCCTCTCCGGGGTCACCATCGAAGCCCCCCATAAACGTGGTACTCCCGGGCAGTGCCACAGGTGCCAGCTCTATGGCCACTCAGCGCGTAATTGCCACGCGCGCCCCCGCTGCGTGAAATGCCTCGGCGATCACGCAACCACAGAATGTTCGCGTGTTAGGGAAACCGCGACGGAACCCCCAAGCTGTGTCCTATGCCTTAAGCAAGGGCACCCGGCAAACTACCGCGGATGTCCTAGGGCTCCGCGTAAACGCCCGAACCACCCAGCCCCCCGAACCGTCGACCCAAAGACTTCGGCGCCTTCAGTGCCGAAACCAGCCTTCGTACCGGCTGCGGTTCCCACCGTCTCGGCGTGGAAAAAACCGCTGCCGTATACGAAGGAGGGAACACAAAACGTACCCCAGCCCCCGCCTGCGACACGTCCCACGCCTCAGCCCCTGCTCGCACCTCGCCCCGCGCCCGCGTACCGCCCCCCGCAACCCTCTGCCGTCAACGACTTCGCGCTCGTGCGCGACTTCGTCACCGCGGTAAACTTTGACCGTCTGCGATCGTTCGCAGATGCTATCCGTAGGTCGGTAACCCCCGAACAGCGGCTTGCGGCCGCTTTCGATCACATGGACGTCTATGAGTCCGTATCCCGTACGCTTTAAATCTTTACCGGTTATCAATGGCGCGAAACGGTAGAGAAAAACTTTATTCCCTTAAGTTGGCATTCTACAATGCTAACGGACTCGTGCGGCAACGCGATCAAATATACGAATTCCTCCGCGACAACCTAATAGATATTCTGTTAGTGCAGGAGACCTGCCTGAAGCCCTCGCGTCGTGACCCGAAAGTCGCGAATTACGTCATGGTTAGGAATGACAGACTCACCGCCTCCAAAGGCGGGACTGCCATTTACTATAGGCGGGCCCTGCACGTTGTCCCTCTCGATACTCCCTCGCTCTCACATATCGAGGCGTCAGTGTGCCGTATCTCGCTGACGGGACACCAGCCGATCGTCATCGCATCCGTTTATCTCCCCCCGGACAAGCCCCTCCTGAGCAGTGACATCGAGTCACTGTTCGGCATGGGAGACTCTGTCATCCTGGCAGGCGATTTAAATTGCCACCACACTAGGTGGAACTGCCATCGTACTAACGTCAACGGTAGGCGTCTCGACGCGTTTATAGACGACTTCACCTTCGAAGTAGTCGGCACCCCAACATCAACATGTTATCCGTATAACATCGCGCTCCGTCCGAGCACTATAGACCTGGCATTGCTTAGGAACGTAACTCTGCGCTTGCATTCCATCGAAGCACTGTCAGAGCTCGACTCAGACCACCGACCTGTCGTTATGCAGCTCGGTCGCCCTCACAACCCAGTTACTGTTACGAGGACCATGGTGGATTGGAATAAGCTGGGCACGTGCTTAGCCGAAGCCGCTCCGCCAATCCTCCCTTACGGCCCGGATTCGAATCTATCCCCCGAGGACACCGTCGAATCCATAAACATCATTACCGATCATATCTCTTCCGCGATCATTAGATCTTCTAAAGAAGTCGATGTGGAGGATAGCTTCCACCGCATTAGACTTTCCCCCGAACTTAGGAATCTCTTAAGAGTTAGGAACGCGGCAATCCGGGCCTACGATCGTCTTCCCACGCATTCAAACCGGATTCGGATGCGTCGTCTACAACGCGAAGTCCACTCCCGCCTAAGCGACGCCCGTAACGAAAATTGGCATAGTTATTTAGAACAACTCGCGCCCTCCCACCAAGCATACTGGCGACTAGCTAGGACTCTCAAATCCGAAACTACCGCTACTATGCCTCCCCTCGTACGCCCTTCAGGCCAACCACCGGCTTTCGATGACGATGACAAGGCTGAGCTGCTGGCCGATGCACTGCAAGAGCAGTGCACCACCAGCACTCAATACGCGGACCCCGAACACACCGAGTTAGTCGACAGGGAGGTCGAGCGCAGAGCTTCCCTACCGCCCTCGGACGCGTTACCCCCCATTACCACTGACGAAGTTAGAGAAGCGATCCACAACCTCCAACCTAAGAAGGCACCCGGCTCCGACGGCATCCGTAACCGCGCGCTTAAACTCTTACCAGTCCAACTGATAGCAATGTTGGCTACCATTTTAAATGCCGCTATGACGCACTGCATCTTTCCCGCGGTGTGGAAAGAAGCGGACGTTATCGGTATACATAAGCCGGGCAAACCGAAAAACGAAACCGCTAGTTACCGTCCGATTAGTCTCCTCCCGACGATAGGCAAAATTTACGAACGGCTCCTTCGGAAACGCCTCTGGGACTTCGTTACCGCGAATAAAATTCTAATAGACGAGCAGTTTGGATTCCGCGCTAAGCACTCGTGCGTACAACAAGTGCACCGCCTCACGGAGCACATCTTAATAGGGCTAAATAGGCGTAAACAAATCCCGACCGGCGCCCTCTTCTTCGATATCGCGAAGGCGTTCGACAAAGTCTGGCACAACGGTTTGATCTACAAACTGTACAACATGGGAGTGCCAGACAGACTCGTGCTCATCATACGAGACTTCTTGTCGAACCGTTTGTTTCGATATCGAGTAGAGGGAACTCGCTCTCGCCCCCGTCATCTGACTGCCGGAGTCCCGCAAGGCTCCGCGCTCTCCCCGTTATTATTTAGTTTGTATATCAATGATATACCCCGGTCTCCGGAGACCCATCTAGCGCTCTTCGCCGATGACACGGCTATCTACTACTCGTGTAGGAAGATGTCGTTGCTACATCGGCAACTCCAGATCGCAGTAGCCACCATGGGACAGTGGTTCCGGAAGTGGCGCATCGACATCAACCCCACGAAAAGCACAGCGGTGCTCTTCAAAAGGGGTCGCCCTCCGAATACCACTTCGAGCATCCCACTCCCTAATAGGCGCGCAAACACCTCCGCCGTTAGCCCCGTTACTCTCTTTGGCCAGCCCATACCGTGGGCCTCGCAGGTCAAATACCTAGGCGTCACCCTCGACAGAGGGATGACATTCCGTCCCCATATTAAAACGGTACGCGACCGTGCCGCCTTCATATTAGGACGTCTCTACCCTATGCTTTGCAAGCGAAGCAAACTGTCCCTCCGTAATAAGGTAACTCTCTACAAAACTTGCATACGCCCCGTTATGACATATGCAAGCGTAGTGTTCGCTCACGCAGCCCGCACCAACTTGAAGCCCCTTCAGGTTATTCAATCCCGATTCTGCAGGATAGCCGTCGGAGCACCATGGTTCCTGAGGAACGTGGATCTCCACGATGACCTGGAGCTCGACTCTGTCAGTAAGTATCTACAGTCGGCATCATTGCGCCATTTCGAGAAGGCGGCACGACATGAGAACCCTGTTGTCGTGGCCGCTGGAAACTACATACCCGATCCTGTAGATCGAATGGTAAACAGTCGACGTCGCCCAAAGCACGTCATTACGGATCCTCCCGATCCATTAACTGTGCTTTTAGGCACCACAAGCACCGGTCACCGTCCTCGTCGAACCCGTCGCTTGCGACGAAGGGCTCGACGAGCGAATTAACCCCTAGACACAGCCCACTGAGTTTCTCGCCGGATCTTCTCAGTGGGTCGCGTTTCCGATCCGGTGGTAGATTCTGCGAAGCACTGCTCTTGCTAGGGTCAGTGTTAGCAACTCTCCGGTTTGAGCCCCGTGAGCTCACCTACACACGTTAGGGTGAAGCTGAAATAGCCTCTCAAGGCTATCAGCATAGGTAGGAAAAAAAAAAAAGAAACGAAGATGATTAATTTGAGACATTAATCAACTGGGATGAAATTAAATGAAATGAGATGAGATGATATGGGATGAAATATAATCTCAATAAAATGGTGGTCATTTACTAAGATTTTTTTAGTGGATTCTTTGGAGGATCCCGAGTAGTTAGGTTTTGGTTTTTTTTTTTTTTTTTTATAACAACTAAGAGGCAAACGAGCAAGACGGGTCACCTGATGGTAAGTGATTCACCGCCGCCCACCAAGTCCAGCGGCTTTGTTTCATTTTCCCACATTTGTGCACTTTCACAGATATTAAACAGTTATTAAACCACCGTTATTACACATTTAAACCTGAAGAAACACTAAATAGACAAAACAAAACAAATCACACAACTTCATTCCTCGCATTCCCGCCAAAAAGTCACATACAGACTACATACAGACTACTAACTATACTTGTACTGTAACTATACTTGAGACCTTAGAACTTAGAATATCTTTTCATATCTCAAGGTGGGTGGTGCATTTACGTTGTAGATGTCTATGGGCTCCAGTAACCACTTAACACCAGGTAGGCTGTGAGCTCGTCCACCCATCTAAGCAATAAATAAAAAAAAACACACACACACAGACTACATACAGACTACACACAGACTACACACATCGTTCGACACGAATGCAGCGGCATATCGTTACAGTTAATTAGTTTTATCGGTTGTCATAACAACGAACAGAAATAAAACGAAAAGCACACACAGGCAAATATATAAATACATTTTGCTTATAAATAGGCTTCCAAATTGAATTGTTACGATAAAAATACAAATCAGCCCGAATTGGATATTGTTTTATTAAATTCTTATTTATCGCTGTCCACGTGGAAACATGAATACCGAATTTGTATTCTAATTAAGTGGCTTTGTGTTTTCTGGTATATATTTTTTTACTCAATCGATTGTAGAAGAAAAACAAATAGGTAGTGAAAAGATTTGACAGTAGAATATAAAGCTAGGTACATTTTAAGAGGCGTCTGAAAGATTTATTCCATATGTGTATTTTTATTGGGTAGACGATTGAACTAACTCACGACACAAATATTATAAAGGGTCACCCAGCCCATAGACATCACCTTGAGAAACCTTTACTGGTGGTAGGACCTCTTGTGAGTCCGCGCGGATAGGTACCACCGCCCTGCCTATTTCTGCCGTGAAGCAGTAATGCGTTTCGGTTTGAAGGGTGGGGCAGCCGTTGTAACTATACTGAGACCTTAGAACTTATATCTCAAGGTGGGTGGCGCATTTACGTTGTGGATGTCTATGGGCTCCAGTAACCACTTAACACCAGGTGGGCTGTGAGCTCGTCTACCCATCTAAGCAATAAAAAAAAAAAAACCTTGAGAGCACCTTGAGTAAATCCCGAACTGATGGTTGGATTGATGCATGTTTATGATTTAGAAATCCACAGTTCAAAAAAGAGAAAACAGTGAAATTCAATCTGACATTTGAAAACTAATCATATTCGGTTTTGCTTTTTAAAGACATAGGTTCTGAAAATGCGACATCACCCTAGAGCGCCACCTCGCCATCATCACACCTGTTACTGACAGTACAAAATTAAATTCACGTACAAACTCAAACATGTCATTAATGCATATTATATTGTAGTACATATTGACGATTTTTTCAGAAGTGATAAATGGCAATTTTCATGTGTCATCATGGTTTTTTTTTATTGCTTAGATGGGTGAACGAGCTCACAGCACACCTGGTGTTAAGGGGTTACTGGAGCCCATCTACAACGTAAATGCGTCACCCACCTTGAAATACAAGTTCTAAGATCTCATTAAGGTTACAACGGCTGCCCCACCTTTCAAACCGAAACGCATTACTGCTTGACGGCAGAAATAGGCAGGGTGGTGGTACCTACCCGTGCGGGCTCACATGAGGTCCTACCACCAGTAATTACGCAAATTATAATTTTGCGTGTCTGATTTTTATTACACGATGTTATTCCTTCATCGTGGAAGTCAATCGTGAACATTTGTTGAGTACGTATTTCATTAGAAAAATTGGTACCCGCCTGAGATTTGAACACCGGTGCATCGCTCAACACGAATGCACCGGACGTCTTATCCTTTAGGCCACGACGACCACCTCTAGCAACATCAGGTAATTCCGGAGCGTTGCCTACCTATACTGATAAAAAGTATGATTCGGTATTTGTTATGCTGTGGTGTAACTGTCGCATATACATATAGCACGCACTGCATGCATGCAGTAGAACGGCTACTGGTCGGCCTTGCCACACCCGTCTTGCGCCCGCTTTATAATATGCGATATAAATTATTAAACTTTATGCTCCAAACTAGCCGCCAAGCGTTGCTAGGTACAGGATTAATATGATATCGAATATTTCGTAATATAAACTAAATGGGTTTTAAGTTTTAGGTAAGTAATAAGGCAAGCTATGAGCTAACATCGTCTGCCGTTTAGATTTGATTTAGGAGATATTGCATTGCAATTGAAACAGAAATAATAAGACACGTATTTACATTACGATGTCTTTTAATTACATCTAGTGGAATCCGACCTGTTTTGCGGCCAGATCTTTAATTAATTTGATCCGCTCAACACTAGACTTCACAGGTCACATTCACCCGTTAGGTCAATCTGCCCTTAACTTCTCCCTTCTAACTAGGTAAGCTGCCACCACTGAGCCTCATCCTGCCTATTGCTGATGCCAAATCATTATTTGTTCCGGTTTGGAGTGTGGGACAGCCGTGGTAAAACTGAGCGCCATACTCCAATGGATGTTTACAGCGGCATTCAAATTGTGTTGACCACATCCATATTTAGCACCAAACAATCTTACTGTTTAGGCAATCAATGCTTAGCAATTAACATAAGAAAAGACTTATTAACTTGTCATATTTCAAACAGCTACCGTTTAAAAACTCATAACGCCTTATCGACTAACACATAGGTGCTAATTAAGCTCCCGCATACAAATCTGTGCCTCGATACTTGTCACAACAATGGTCTAGTTTAAGTCATACTTTTGCAGTAAAACAGTTTTTCATTTTACTTTTAAACAGATTTTTGGACAACTGTTAAAAATGTATCTTGCGTGGTTTGTAGTCGTCTGAAAAGCGCTTTACATAGAAAAATCTACTTTAGTGAAATGTTAAATTGGCAACCGTGGTTAAAGGATATACGATCTTGGCGTTGTTTGGTCATCGGTAATGCCAGACGCACAGTCACAACTAGTTCTAAAAAATCATGTAATGGTACTGCGTAAATATGGTAAAAGCGATTTTTATTAAAGAAACCGGGTATGTAACTATATTATCTCTAAAAACTCTCTCTGAATGAATTTCAATTTCAAATTTAAAAAATAAAGTCTGCAGAAGATATAGTACACAAGGTGCAAGGCAAAAACCGCCAAAATCCGTTTAGCTTCCCCATTCATACAATCAACTACCACATTACGAAACGTGGGTATGAGAAGTGATTTTTCGCAAACTTTTACATGTGATTCGTTATTTTTCTCTGCACGTGCTTACAACGTTACAGGAAAGTAAAAATAAAACCTTTAATGTTTCCCTCAAAGGAATGTAAATTAAACAATATGGCATGATAATGGTATACATGAGGTTATTTACATATTCTCACATTTACCCTCTATTGAGAACAGTGGATTTTCTTGTTACTCACCACCGACGTTTTCAGTATGGTTTAGGAAAGAAAAAAAAACAATAGTGCGCGTACAACTTGGTGCACGTGAAAGAAGTGAAACTTCTTTTGGGGTGTGTAGTAAGTATTGTGTTTTCTTCATTTTTCATCCTTAAATCAATTTCTCTTGTAATAGGGAATGCTGTGTATAAGAGAAACGACCTAGCTCGCTTTGTCCTTTCCCTCTCTCCTCAGTCGAGTAGTTCGCGAGATGCTCAGTCTATTTTCTCACTCTCGCTCTTCCTAAATTATATCTTTTCTCTCGATCCGTAACGTCTGTCGCGAGTTAAATTTTACTCTCAACGCGCCTAAAGAAGTTTCACTTCAACAACAGAGAACTAACATATGGCATGTGTTTTTCATAGTTCTTACAGAAAATAGATCAATACGATCCATATGGTATGTATTGGGTATAGGTACCGTATTCGTATATGTCTAAAAATATATGTACTTGTTTAAGTTTTTTATTTATTTATTATTGCTTAGATAAGTGGACGAGCTCACAGCCCACCTGCTGTTAAGTGGTTACTGGAGCCCATAGACATCTACAACGTAAATGCGCCACCTACCTTGAGATAAGTTCTAAGATCTTAGTCACAACGGCTGCTCCACCCTTGAAACCGAAACGCATTACAGCTTCACAGCGGAAATAGGCAAGGGTGGTGGTGGTACCTACCCGTGCGGACTCACAACAGGTCCTACCACCAGTAATTACGCAAATTATAATTTTGCGGGTTTGATGTTTATTACACAATGCTATTCCTTCATCGTGAAAGTCAATCGTGAACATTTGTTAAGTACGTATTAGAAAAATTGGTACCCCGCCCAGTTGCGGGATTCGAACACCGTTGCATCACTACATACGAATGCACCGGACGTCTTATCCTTTAGGCCACGACGACTTCAATGTCTTCTAGTATAATGTGTGTTGAATGTGGACTTTTTTACTAATAATGACAACGGGACTTCGATCGTCACATCCGATACTTCGTATTTCGCATTATCGTCAAGCATTTGTTGGTTGGTTGCGACTAACATAATATTAAAACAGGTGCGTAAAAAAAAAAACAATAAAGAAAACAATCTTTGTTTAACCAATAGCGCAGGATGAAGTAACACATATTAAAATTCAAATTATTTCAGTACAGCAATACATAATTGCTTATTTAAAGCAGCGGTGCGTGAATGCATATCGATTATGTAGATTTTAAAATCGATTCGTATTCTATAATCGTTAATTTTTTACGTTTTACTGTAGGCACAAAGAATCGATTGTTAGGGTATTTATTTTTTAAGTGTTTTACGATTAATTTAACTATAGGCAGTAATTGTTTTATCTGGATTATTGTACGTTAAACAACGTTTGAATATGTTGATGCTAAAAGGATGACTCTTCTTGTGATAGCAGTGTCAAATCTCATGAAATTTAAAGGTGAGTAGTGAAGTATAGGACTTAAGGTGAGTGAGGTCTTATAGGTGAGTACCACCATCAAGCATATTTTTAGCGCGGAGCAATAAAAAAGGTGTGGTGTCGTGGGACACGGGATAGGATAAGGAGTTCCTTATTATAAAAATACTAATTTTAAGTTCTATTCGAGGTATAAAGAAAATAAAACTGGAGTTTTCGCAACAACCCACGGTCATTCGGTAACGTGCGAACTTATTGTGGTACATTTCATTCACGGTTGTTTGCATAAGAGCTAGTGTATTGCGCAAACGAACGCTCTGAGATCGTGGTCAATGAAAGATTAAAAATTATGTTATTTTTTGTACGTTATTACAAAGTTAAGTCGTACACTGTGTGCATTACTAATAAAAATCTTACGTTACGGACGTTTTTTCTCGGTTAGGGTACCCCTCCGCGTCGTCCTATAAGGAACTTCGTTCCAAAATTAGATCAATAAAAGAAAACAAATGAGATTTATATCTCGGGATTTTCGGTGACATTCTCGTTCTCGTCGTTATGTTATAGTGTAAATTACTAGGCAGTAGCTAGCAGTTAGGCAGCGGCTTGGCTCTGCTCCTGGTTTTGCTGACGTCCATGAGCGACTATAACCACTCATCAGCAGATGGGCCGTCTGCTCGTCTGCCTACAAGGGCAATAAAAAGAATAGTAGGAATTATCTATGTCCTAATTATGTTCTATCACGCTTTTATTGTTGGGACTAAAAACACTGCAATGTAGTGCTTAACGAAACTAGGCAATTATAAAATCCAAATAACAACGTCGTTAAAGCTTGGAAAGCTCGTCTCCTCTCACACTGTTCGTTGACATTGCATTGGAGTTTCTTGTTACTTCTAACACAACAGGTATAACCGTTGCGAAACTGGTTCGCGAATAAAAAAGTTATCGGTTAGTCAAGAAGACTTCCTCGGTACATCTCTAATCGCAAGGAATGTCTTCGTCAAAGGAAGAAAAAAAAACCGAGTATGAGAGAACACAATACCGTGTAATAAAATGAAAAACTGTAAACAATTTGAAGCAACGACCCGCGGAACGGACCGGCCACATCAATACGAAACTGACAAACAAACCAGCAACTAAACATCCTATTAGTCGGTCGGGTAATGTTAATAGCAATATTATCCGCGGATCGAGGCTGAATGAGAAAGTGAAGGTCGTTCCGCAAAGTTCGAAACTCGCAACAATTTAAAACCATTTAACAAAGATCAATTTATTAGACAACGTACGATGTAATAAAGGTTGGCTTCTATAACTTAGTTGCCTAGAATGTGTCCGACTAGACGACCATGTGTCACATTTTGTTACAAATTAATATCCCGTTGTGGCTTAGTAGGCTCTAGTATTACCGGAAAGACAGCCCACTGAGTTTCTCGCCGGATCTTCTCAGTGGGTCGCGTTTCCGATCCGGTGGTAGATTCTGCGAAGCACGACTCTTGCTGGGGTTCGTGTTAGCAACGTCGTCAGGTTTGAGCCCCGTGAGCTCACTTACTAGCCCGGCGACGCTGACATGGTCTCTTTGGACCATCAGCTTAGGTAATAAAAAAATTCGAAAGATAGTTTAAATTTTATTGGGAGGGTATTCGGAAAACAAAAAAATGGATCAGACAGAGATAGCGATATGTTCTTTATACGCACGTGTTCTTATGTTTCTGCATCTTTACCTATTTTTTATTGCTTTGATGTGAGGACGAGCTCACGGCCCACTTGCTATTAAGTGGTTACCGGAGCCCATGGACATGAATTAAGTAATGCCGCCTCCCACTTTAAGACTTGAGCTCTGTAACTCAGTTTTATAGTACAGCGGCTGCCCCACCCTTCGAGCTGAAACGCGTTACTGCTTCACGGCAGAAACGGGCAGGGTCAAGGTACCTATCCGTGCGGGCTCACAAGACGCCTTAGCAGTTTAAGTTTAAATTAAAAACAAATACATTCTTTTTTAGTACTAACTTTGGACCTATTGGAAAAATAATGTCTTTGAAATGGTATTTTATCAACATACTCTACAAATTAAAATCTAGCAAACCCCTACTGTATCTTACTGAATGTGCCCATTCATGGGAATAAAAAGGGAGAATAAAAATTGTTAATTATCAATACGCCAACATTATGACTATTTCACAATCTTAGCTGCAACCACGACTACAAATTTAGAAGCAAAATAAAAAAGTTCATTTGCATCTGCGGAATTTATTTTAATGAGCATCCAATACAAGGCAACGATTCATCTTTCTCATCTATACTAATATTATAAAGCTGAAGAGTTTGTTTGTTTGAACGCGCTAATCTCAGGAACTACTGGTCCGATTTGAAAAATTCTTTCGTGTTACATATCCCATTTATTGAGGTGGGCTATAGGCTATATTATAATATCACGGCAAGACCAATACAAGTGGAGCACCAATAAAGGATGTTTCAAAGTAGGGGTTTAAATAGCTCCTTAACATTCTATAATTCAAAAATATTTTCACTTTCTACGAAAATGAAGTGGAGGGTAAAATTTTTGCGTTATGCCAAAATAACTTTTCTACGCGAACGGAGTCGCGGGCAAAAGCTAGTTGAAGTTTTATAGTCAAAACAGCACGCATATATTTAAGTCACGTCGGCTCCGCAAATACTGCCAGAAATGCTGCAATCTACAACAAAGATGTGTTTTTTAAATCCAAAGATTTGATTCAACGGTATCGTCGAGAAAATTTGTGTTATTTCTACGACTCGACACATATCATTGTGAACGCGTATTAATTAACTGTTAAACTTTAGAAGTAGTAGATATTATTCACAATACACAAACGCAGATCGCACAAGAAAACGTTTTGAAGAATTTGCAGTGACATACGAACATAATATTCATAGACAAATGTATTACTGACGTCGCAGTCTTTCTGTGAATTTGTTGTCTTCTAGCGAACGAAGCAGGATGAGAGTCGACACGGATTTCCACTGTTTATTTATTTATTTTTATTGCTTAGATGGTGGACGAGCTCACAACTCACCTGGTGTTAAGTGGTTACTGGAGCCCATAGACATCTTTTTAAATGTCTGTCTAGATGTCTAGTAAATGCGCCTTTCTAAGTTCTAAGGTCTCAAGTATAGTTACAACGGCTGCCCCACCCTTAAAACCGAAACCCATTACTGCTTCACGGCAGAAATAGGCAGGGTCGAAAGCGCGGTGGTACCCACCCGCGCGGAGTCACAAGAAGTCCTACCACCAGTAAGAAGTTTCTCGCCGGATCTTCTCAGTGGGTCGGGTTTCCGATCCGGTGATAGATTCCGCGAAGCACGACTCTTGCTAGGGTTCGTGTTAGCAACGTCGTCAGGTTTGAGTCCCGTGAGCTCACCTACTAGTTAAGGTTACGCTGAAATAGCCTCTCAAGGCTATCAGAATAGGTAGGAGAAAAAAAAAACACGGATTTTGAAATAAATGATCTCTTCCAGTGTCATATGGGTCGGTTGTATTCGGGTCACGTTACACGAGTCTAGTCTCCACACAATGTGCAACTTATCTCATTGCGTCTTCGTTTCGGGGGTTTAACTCTTAGTTGGTATTGTAGTTACTGATGGTAGGTAGAGGTCAGATGACAGTGGGTGTGATATTTTGGCAAAATGTATTTAGTAGTGTTAGTGGAATTTTGATTTTATTACACGCTATCATTAGAGGTAACGGTAACGTAACCTTTCTTTTATTGTTTAGATGGGTGGACGAGCTTACAGCCCACCCGGTGTTAAGTGGTTACTGGAGCTCATAGACATCTACAACGTAAATGCGCCACTCACCTTGAGATATAAGTTCTAAGGTCCCAATAGTTACAACGGCTGCCCCACCCTTCAAACCGAAACGCATTACTGCTTCACGGCAGAAATAGGCAAGGCGGTGGTACCTACCCGTGCAGACTCACAAGAGGTCCTACCACCAGTAATTACGCAAATTATAATTTAACGAGTTTGATTTTTATTACACGATGTTATTCCTTCACCGTGGAAGTCAATCGTGAACATTTGTTGAATAAGTATTTCATTAGAAAAATTGGTACCCGCCTGAGATTCGATCACCGGTGCATCGCTCAACACGAATGCACCGGACGTCTTACCCTTAAGGCCACGACGACTTCAAAAAGGTTGAAGAAGAGAAGAGAGTGATTCAAGGATATCAAGACAGCGTTCCCATATCTTCTACATCGTAACAAAGTCAACCGTTATCACGTAAGAACGTAAACATCCAAACTTGCAGAGGCAAATCAACCGTGACAACGAAAAAAAAATCAGCTAAGATTAAACGGCTAAAGTTATATTTGTAACACAATTTTGGAATTCGTAGACAACAAGTTTCCCTCTAAAAGAGGAAACGATCTGTTGTAAGTGTTTGTTACCTTGCATTTTTTCACAGCTCGTGGACTACGGCCTTGCAAGGCCGTGAACGTTTGTTTCTTCGGCAATCGTTAGGTTACTGTTACAACATTAGCTACGTAGCGATTGTATAGCATTGAGTTTGAAAAAAAATTTTTTTTCCAACATATATTTATAATTTTATAGCGTAAGTTGATGAATGCCCTTACGGCGTAAAGCGGTTGCCAGAGCCTATAGAAGTCACAAAGTGAATGCTGCTACCCTTATGATAACTTCGCGGTAGCTATAGGCAAGATACGTATGTATGTATCAATATATACATAGTTTTATAGTGGACTGAAAACCAATCGTTTTAACTTGTTTCAACTTTATTTTTTATTGCTTAGTTGAGTGGACGAGCTCTTCTTTTTTTTATTGCTTAGATGGGTGGACGAGCTCACAGCCCACCTGGTGTTAAGTGGTTACTGGAGCCCATAGACATCTACAACGTAAATGCGCCACCCACCTTGAGATATAAGTTGTAAGGTCTCAGTATAGTTACAACGGCTGCCCCACCTTTCGAACCGAAACGCATTACTGCTTCACGGCAGAAATAGGCAGGGTGGTGGTATCTACCCGCGCGGTCTCTCAAGACGCCCTACCACCAGTGTTAACTACACTAGGCTGATTTCCTCTCGCTTGATATTATGGACCTATCGGCATTGATTTTTATCACTTTTGCATTTATGTCGACTGACTCGGTGGTACCGTAGTTAGAGACCTTGAGCGTTGCGCCAAGGGTTCGATTCCCACATCGGGAAAACATTTGTGTGATGAACAGGTTAGTTTGCTCTTTGTCTGGATGTTTACTATCTATTTGTGTATATTTAAACAAATGTAACATAATAAATAAACATAAGTAGTATTTTTTTAATAATTTATTTGAAGAATCGCGGTATATTTTGACATTCATATATTTACAACTAGCTGACTCGGCAGACTTCGTAGTGCCTCAATCGATAAATAAAAGACCTAAACTTTTGTATAAAATAAACTTAAAACAAACAAAAAGAATCTGTCCGACGGGGGACACATCAAAGGAAAAACAAAATTGTTATTTTTATTTAATTCCGAGCATTTTCATATTTATTTACCTTTTAAACCTTCTCTGGGAATTAGCCAAATCGGTCCAGCCGCTCTCGAGCTTTAGCGAGACTAACGAACAGCAATTCATTTTTATATATATAGATGAAAAATATCTCGACATTTAATATAGTTCGATATGCGATAGCTCGTAATTCGACTGCGCCTTTACGAAGCGTTTACTATGCAATTGCATTGCTCATCTGTGGCGGAGCGTTACAACGATTGCATTGCTAAATTCTTTATTCAATCGGCCGCTCTCACAGACAGGCAAGATTTATACGTGCTTCGAATGATGATCTTGCCGCTCTCATCTTACGTAAGTACGCTTACGATACGATACTCATCCATGTATTTTTAATTAAACTAGTGGTACCGCAGTAGTCGAAAATCGACTATAATTACTTGAAATTATAAGTATGAAAAAAAAAAAAAAAAAAACGCTTACACAGAAGAAAGAAGAGGCAAAACTTCTCGTGACGGAGCGAAAGGTATTGAGAACTACTACTAGGACCAGTTCGGAAAGAAGACGGTGCTTGGCACGTCCGGAAAAATAAGGATGTGGAGAGGCTTTTTGGTGAGCCAAATATTCTGGGGGAGATGAAGGCACAGAGGCTCGGATGGCTTGGACATGAAGTACGTATGAAGCAGGATCGGGCTGTGAAACGGGTGTACACGGGTGTACCGGAGGGACACCGCCCCGTAAGGAGGCCCAAGTACCGCTGGTCTGACGCTGTGGAAGGAAATTTACGGGAGCTCCAAGTGTCGGACTGGCAAGGTGTTGCGCAGCGCCGGGATGAATGGCAAAGTTTATTGTCGGAGGCCAAGACCCACTTCGGGGTCATAGCGCTAGCTCAGTAGTAGTAGTATAAGTTTGAAAATTATTGTGGTTCTATTGTCAAAGACTATTTATTATACTTCTATAATCACCGATTTCACCAAGACTACACTATAGACAAATAATATTAAAGATTGACAGTAAACAAAGAATATCTATATTATTATGTGTGTGTGTCATTTACACGGTAGGGTGTGTAATGTTTGTTTTATTGATTTAATGTATTTTTAATTTCTAATTTAAAAAAAAATTGCATTCTGCACTCCTTCTCTATATTCTCTATAAGTGTGGGAAATTTCATACTCCTCCGTCCGCGCAATTTTCGTAAAATGGGTACAAAGTTTTTGCTTCACGTATTAATATATAGATAGATATTAGCTTGTTTTAAATTGTTTGTAATTACGGAGATGCTATCAAACGTGTTGTTTAACATAAACGTGATGGCAAACGAATATGATAGTCCAATCTAATCGTATATATTTGCAATCAGGGTTTTTTTGTTATCGAGAGCTACGTAAGGGAGATTCCACGCATTTGTGTCAATTTTTTATTTTTTTATTGCTTAGATGGGTAGACGAGCTCACAGCCCACCTGGTGTTAAGTGGTTACTGGAGCCCATAGACATCTACAACGTAAATGCGCCACCCACCTTGAGACATAAGTTCTAAGGTCTCAGTACACTTACAACGGCTGCCCTGCCCTTCAAACCGAAACGCATTACTGCTTCACGGCAGAAATAGGCAGAAATTTTACGAACCATATTTTCGTATTTATGTTTTGTCGACTGACTCGGTGGTGAAGTAGTCAGCACTCCTGAATGCTGAGCCGAGGTTCGTGACTTCGATTCCCGCATCGGCCAAACGTTCGTGTGATTACCAGATTTATTTGCCCTTTGTCTGATTGTTTAATTTCTATATGTGTATTTATTAAAATTATGTGTTTCAGTCTCTTGTTTCCATAGTAGAAGGAAACCTTGTTTGGTGTTAGATTAACATGTGTGACTTGTGCCGTATTTATTTGTACAGTTTAGTGCCGTCGTCTTCCGCAGGCGATGCAGACGAAATATAATATGTACCTATATAAAACTCCGAGCTCCGAGTCAAAACCGAGTTCACTGGTGGTAGGACCTCTTGCGAGTCCGCACGGGTAGGTGCCACTACCCCGCCTATTTCCGCCGTGAAGCAGTAATGCGTTTCGGTTCCAAAAGTGGGGTAGCCGTTGTAACTATATTGAGAGCTTAGAACTTATATCTCAAGGTGGATGGCGCATTTACGTTGTAGATGTCTATGGGCTCCAATAACCACTTAACACCAGGCGGGCTGTGAGTTCGTCCACACACCTAAGCTAAAAAAATATAAAAAAAACCTTGTTTGGTGTTAGATTATCATGTGTGACTTGTGCCGTATTTATTTGTACAGTTTAGTGCCGTCGTTTCCCACAGGCGATGCAGACGAAATATGTGTATAAAACATATTCACGATCGATTTCCATTGAATAAGCTTCGTGTAATAAAAATGTAACCGGCAAAAAATATTTGCGTATTAACTGTTGGCAGAGCAATATCGGAACACGATTCAATAGAAATTCGTTCTCGTGTCTCAAGTAATGTTCTATTCATTACGTTACGTATGTCTGATAAAGTTGTGATTTCGCCATGATTATTATATTACACTGTGTATTTGTATGTTTTGTATGTGATATATTATGTATGTGTATGTGTATGCATGTGTGTGTATATTTCTATTCTATTCTATCGGCCCATGGACGTCCACTGCTGGACATAGGCCTCCCCCAAGCCTCGCCACAAAGACCAGTGTATATATATATATATGACGTGGATAACGACTTTTAGTTGTCGTGGATAACGACTTTTAGTAATATTAAGACGGTGGTTTTGATTATTATTTTAAATGATGAAATGTTGTTTTGATAAATATCACAAAATGAAGGGTAGACTCCGTAACGCCACAGTATAAAATGGCGGTACGTGGACAGAGTCGTGGCACTCATTCCGACAGGAGCCCTCTTCTTCGATATAGCGAAGGCGTTCGACAAAGTCTGGCACAACGGTTTGATATACAAACTGTATAACATGGGAGTGCCAGACAGACTCGTGCTCATCATACGAGACTACTTGTCGAACCGTTCGTTCCGATATCGAGTCGAGGGAACGCGTTCCCGACCCCGTCACGTCACAGCCGGAGTCCCGCAGGGCTCCGCCCTCTCCCCGTTACTATTTAGTTTGTATATCAATGATATACCCCGGTCTCCGGAGACCCATCTGGCGCTCTTCGCCGATGACACCGCCATCTACTACTCGTGTAGGAAGAAGGCGTTGCTTCATCGACGACTTCAGACCGCAGCTACCACCATGGGACAGTGGTTCCGGAAGTGGCGCATCGACATCAACCCCACGAAAAGCACAGCGGTGCTCTTCAAAAGGGGTCGCCCTCCGAACACCACGCTGAGCATCCCCCTCCCGACTAGGCGCGTCAATACCCCCGCCCCCGCCGTTCGCCCGATCACGATGTTCGACCAGCCCATACCGTGGGCCCCGAAGGTCAAATATTTAGGCGTCACCCTCGACAGTAGGATCACATTCCGCCCCCACATCAAGACGGTACGCGATCGTGCCGCCTTCATTCTAGGACGTCTCTACCCGATGATATGTAGGCGAAGTAAAATGTCCCTTAGAAAAAAGGTGACACTCTACAAAACTTGCATACGCCCCGTCATGACCTATGCAAGTGTAGTGTTCGCTCACGCAGCCCGCATACACTTAAAATCTTTCCAAATTATTCAATCCCGTTTTTGCAGGATAGCCGTCGGAGCCCCGTGGTTCGTCAGGAACGTCGACCTCCATGACGACCTGGACTTAGAGTCCATCAGTAAGTATCTGCAGTCGGCGTCCATGCGCCACTTCGATAAAGCGGCACGACACGAGAACCCTCTCATCGTGGCCGCCGGTAACTACATTCCCGATTCTGCGGACAGAATGGAAAGCAGTCGACGTCGCCCAAAACACGTCATCTCGGATCCGCCCGATCCACTAACGGTGCTTTTAGGTAATTCAAGCACCGGTCACCGTTCTCGTCGAACCCGTCGCTTGCGACGAAGGGCTCGACGAGTAAACTAACTCTCAGACACAGCCCACTGAGTTTCTCTTCTCAGTGGGTCGCGTTTCCGATCCGGTGGTAGATTCTGCGAAGCACGGCTCTTGCTAGGGTTCGTGTTAGCAACATCGTCAGGTTGAGCCCCGTGAGCTCACCTACTAAAGTTAGGGTTACGCTGACATAGCCTCTCAAGGCTATCAGCTAAGGTAGGAAAAAAAAAAAAAAGAGTCGTGGCATTCGTGTCAGACAGTGATTCCGTCCGTCTCAGCAGTGAGTCTCTGACAGTCAGTCAGTCAGTTAGTCGGTCTGTCGGTATGTGCAACGAAACTGTCGGTTTATCCTGTCATTGTGAAAGTTGTGTGTCTTGAGTTTCAATAATTATTATTGAAAAGTTTTATTGACTAAACTGAGTTCAATCGAATACGAGTGATGACGGAACCTACCGCTCAGCCATCCCTGACGTGAGCCGACATATATTTCAATTGTTTAGTACAACGCGTATAATTCGTTTCCAAATGATTCTTGTCCTCCTGATGGTTGACTGGAAAAGGTCGCTCTTAGCGATAAGACCACCAATTGAACTTTTCTTTTTTGTATTTAATGTTTCGCATTGTTTATTTCTTTGGTGTACTACAATAAAGAATACTCTCTCTCCCTCCTCTCTCTTTATCTTCTCTCTCTCCCTCTCACTCTCTCTCTCTTTCTCTCTCTCGACGGTGTCATCATGGGCTTGAGCTATTACGGGCCCATATGCATGAGGATAAACATTTTCGCCCTGCCACTCTTTTTGTTAGGCCCAACTCTTCTGCATGTCGACTTAAGAATGAGTTTACCGAGTACAAGCCGCGGTGTTTTCTTTGTTCCGTAAAAGTTTCGTAACATTAAAATGTATCCAGATATAAATTATGTGTAATCTCTGATTAAATCATTCTCATAAGGAATTAATTAATTCTAGATAGTTTCGGAGAGACCGACTGGGTTTGGTTGACATAACTGGAATAATTGAGCAATTGATAACTGTCCATTACTGTTGAAATACTACCTACAAATAATAATTTAAATTATATGTATAATCTATCTTTTTTTTATTGCCTTTGTAGGCAGACGAGCATGCGGCCCACCTGATGGTGAGTGGTTACCGTCGCCCATGGACTTCAGCAATGCCAGGGGCAGAGCTAAGCCGCTGCCTACTTCCTATCTTCCATTTTTCTTGTTTAACATAATAAAAGTTTCAAAATATCACTTTCTCTTTTTCTATTCTTCTGTGCATTAGAAAATATTTCGATTTTAGATACCTTTCAATCTTATTATCATAGAAGTTCCTAACTAAATTAATACGTTTTCAGTGGTAAATATTAAGTTTTTGAGTAATAATATTATATGTTTTCTAAATCGAGACAAAAATCCTCAGGTTACCTTGCACGTTGGTCGTATGAAGTACGTGTGACAAGAATTAAAGCTAAATTCCTTCTACCTAAGACCGAAGTGTTGTTTCTCAGCCTAAGAAAACTCGCAATGTATTGAGAGGAGCAATATAGCACCGCCTAAGAATTTTAGGTTTCGTCACCTCAGCCGACAAAACGTTAAACCCTAATTACGTACAAAATTATAAGCAATTACGGTCCCGAAGTGATCGAGAATATACCACGAAATGCGAACAGAATAACCTTTTGATACAAGATCGCAAACAGTTATTATCGAGTCTAGACTAAGACGGGCGTTACCGCAATGCTAATAAATCAGTATCGCAAGTGTTAACACCGTGTAAAGATAGCGGAGTGGAGTCTGATTATCGACCTACATACTGCTTCGATCTGTATTGCATAAATCTTATAGTGCAGTTTGAGTATGTGAATGTTATTAGTGCCTGCATATTTCTGAGGCCAGCAATTATATGCTGTTTGAAGGATACTGTGACCGTCAACAGAGAACCGCTCTGGTGGTAGGACCTCATGTGAGTCCGCGCAGGTAGGTACCACCACCCTACCTATTTCTGCCGTGAAGCAGTGATGCGTTTCGGTGTGTAGGGTGGGGCAGCCGTTGTAATTATACTTGAGACCTTAGAACTTATATCTCAAGGTGGGTGGCGCATTTACGTCGTAGATGTCTATGGGCTCCAGTAACCACTTAACATCAAGTGGGCTGTGAGCTCGTCCACCCATCTAAGCAATATAAAAAAAACCGCACAATTGTTATTTTTCTAAATTTACAAGACTCGATTGAGCCCAACTTCGTTACGTGTGATTTTTATTTTACAAACTAACCTTAATGTTCTTTTCGACGGTTGAATAAATTAACCCACAGACACAGCCCACTGAGTTTCTCGCCGGATCTTCTCAGTGTCTTCTTTCCGATCCGGTGTTAGATTCTGCGAAGCACGGCTCTTCCTAGGGCCAGTGCTAGCAACACTCCCGGTTTGAGCACCGTGAGCTGACCTACTGGTTCGGTGAATCTAGAATAACCCCTCGAGTTTACTAGAATAGGTAGGAAAAAAAAGCAATCTTACCCGGAGAAACTAAAAGTTTAAAATTTGTAAAAAATATTATATCACTAGCTGACCCGGCAAACGTTGTTTTGCCATATATAGGAGGATTTCTAGGGAATTTGTAGTGTAGAAAAAAAATCTAAATTATTGTAAGTGTGTAAGGATGTGGTAAATGAGTGAAAGAGGCATGTAGCGCTGTGAACGATGAGGGAATATCAAAATAACAAAACCTCATTCAACCACATAAAAAATAATGTTAGGAGTGGACAACCCTTATCACTTAGGGGTATGAAAAATAGATAGTAGCCGATTCTCAGACCTACTGAACATGCATATAAGATTTCATAAAAATCGGCCAAACCGTTTCAGAGGAGTATAGTAACTAACATTGTGACACGAGAATTTTATATATAAGATAACAAAAAAAACTTCTCAGCTCTTTGAATGGATTAAACTTAATTAACGTTCAATTAAAATTATCGAACTGTTGATGCTAATACCGGATAACACGCACCTATAATTACAATGATAAATGTCGCGTATTAACCGAAATGACGCTTAAACCAGATAGCCTTTCACCCGTCGATATCGTAATAAAAGGCAACCTTTTATATGCACGTGTCAAGACTTCTATTCATCTTCACTTGTTGCGGTGACCAACTAACCCCGTGAGCTCACCTACACGTCAAGGAGAAGCTGAAATAGCCTCTCAAGGCTATCAGAATTTCGTATGTCGTATCACTCTTGTCAGAGCGGTCGTGGTCGTCATCCAGCATCATTGCTGTGGGCAGATGTTATACACCTCACGAACAATCACCACTCCTCCCAAATGAGAATGACTTGGTGATAGCGAATAGCCTCTTCCAGCACCACCCTCGCAGGCTATACACTTGGACATCGCCAGACGGTAAATATCGCTATGAGCATAGGTAAGGGAAAAAAAGACCACCTAAAATAAGTTAAAGTCTGAGCTCGAGCATCAATCTACACTAATAAAAAATCAATATACGGTGATTTCACGGTGATTGCACCACAAGAACGCTATGAATTCAAACCGCAAGAAACCAAAGATAATTCATTGAAAGAGGCGCATTGAAATAAAATTAATGAACTGTTAAACACAGTGAGATATCTACGCTAAGCTACATAGCTTTCGACTGGAGCATCTAAACTAATATAATCTGTAAATTATTTTAGCTTCCGCAGTTCAGGATTCCATACGAGTGCTTTTGGATTTTTGCTTTTTTACTGTTTTTGAATTTAAATTGTGTTTTGACCGATCACCGTCCTTGTCGAACCCATCGCTTGCGACGAAGGGCTCGACAGTAAATTAACCCACAGACACAGCCCACTGAGTTTCTCGCCGGGCCTTCTCAGTGGGTCGCGTTTCCGATCCGGTGGTAAATTTTGCGAAGCACGGCTCTTGCTAGGGTTCGTGTTAGCAATGTCGTCAGGTTTAAGCCCCGTGAGCTCACCTACTAGTTAAGGTTACGCTGAAATAGCAACACAAAGATATCAGCTTAGGTACGAGAAAAAAAAATTGTTGATGTTCAATAAAGTGTATTCTCTCTCTCTCTCTCTCTCTACGAACAACTTTCATTCGTATTTCAGCATATATTTTTTATTCATGTACAAATTAAATTTTCATTCATTCTTTTTTTCACTGTCTACTCCATAGCCATTTATTTTATTAGTTATAGCGACCCGCCCTCGCTTCGCTTCGGAAACATTAAAACACACATGAAACCAAAAAAATAATATTTAAAAAAAAATAAAAAAAAGTAGCCTATGTTCATCAGGGACAATGTCGGCTTCTAATGGAAAAAGAATTTTTCAAATCGGTCCAGTAGTTTCGGAGCCTATTCGAAACAAACAAACAAATCTTTCCTCTTTATAATATTAGTACAGATGATGAGCAGTGAGTTGGCTGTGCCACTATCATTGCCGACGTCCATAAACGACGGTTACCACTTACCATCAGGTGGGCCGTATGCCCGATTGCCTACAAAATTAATAAAAATTTTTTTGGATAAGTCGAAAGTAATATCTTATGTGTGTTTCAATAATATACATTTACTATTTATAATTAGTACGTCAAAGCTTAAAACAACGATTTCTTAAAATAAACCAAAGTAAACACGTGTCTTTTGAGTGCTTATTGTATAGCTTATAGCGCATATCTAAGGATGTCCTAGCGCTTTAAGACTGAAGAAAGGTAATCTCTACGAGCAAGGTCGATTGCACAGCACTGTATTTAAAAACAGCCTTGCATACAATTTCAGGAGAGCGTCTCCACGCGCTAAATGTTATTGCTAAAACGTATAACAAACAGCCTTCGGATTCCTCACACTGAATGCTTTTTAACAAATTAACTTTTAGTGTTTTATATTTTTTAAGCCGTTTTTATTAGTTTGACCTGAATGTAACATTTTTGCCACGTACCATCCGGCTTTGGAATGAGCTCCCCTCCACGGTGTTTCAAAAGTACGATTTAAGTCTAATATGTAATTTGGAAGAACAGGGCAGGGCAATCGTAGCTTAAACCTTTAATAGCTTACCAATGCTATGTACGCCATTGTTGTCACATGCATCAGGCCATAAATTAAATAGTTTAAATTTATTTTCAATGTTGGATGTTTGTGATGTGGCAGTACTTATTTAAATAAATAAATAGCTTCGACTCAATTATTAAATGCTTTAAAAAAAATTACTTAACATTATTGACGACATATAATATTTTTGAAAGTGCTAAACCCAAGAAGCACCACCTCGATTAGAAAATGCCATTCATTTATAATACGGATCCGGTGAATATAAATTAAAAAAAAATTCTATTGATAAAACGAAAGGAATCGTATGGCTTACGGAATACAAAAAAATATATATATGTAATCTATATATTAATACGTGAAGCAAAAACTTTGTATCCCTTTTTACGAAAATTGCACAGACGGAGGACTATGAAATTTTCTACACTTATAGATAATATAGAGAAGAAGTGCACAATGATAATATTTTTTTTAAATAATGCATAAAAGGTACATTAAATCAATAAAGAAAACATTACATACACTACATACAATGTATTTGATGCACACCCGCATGCATACTATTTATTGTCAAACTTTTGTTCTGGACGTCTGTTGTCAAATTGAGATTAAATATTGTTTGTCTTTGTTAATATTTTTTTATAGTGTAACCTTGGCGAAATTTGTGATTATAGAAGTATAAAATACGATCATAATAGTGTACAAACTTACAATTCCAATTAATTATAGTCGAATTTAGACTACTGCGGGACCTCTAGTAGGTATTGATTTGACGTAAAACGAATAAGCGTCCGAGCAAGTGACGTGGCACCGGGGGAAATCAGCGGGATACGTGACCGGCTCTACTGGGAGCTGGACGCATGTAAGTCGGACGACTGGTTACATCGCTTTAATACGACGTCAACACAATTAATTATAAATGTACATATGGTCTAATGAGGCAGTTCACGAAAACGAAAGGAATTCTAATAATTTGTGTTTATGCAAACAACATTAAAGCCTCCCGCGCCTTAGTCTCATTTTTTGTTATAGTGCTTAGATGGGTGGACGAGCTCACAGTCCACCTGGTGTTAAGTGGTTACTGGAGTCCATGAATATCTACAACGTAAATGCGCCACCCACCTTGAGATATAAGTTCTAAGGTCTCAGTATAGTTACAACGGCTGCCCCACCCTTCAAACCGAAACGCATTACTGCTTCACGGCAGAAATAGGCGGGGCGGTGGTACCTACCCGTGCGGACTCACAAGAGGTCTTTCCACCAGAAACATTACATAGTGTCGTTATGAACTCTAGCGTACTAATACAAAAGCATCTTCCTCGCGGAGCGTATTTAAGCCCTTTCGAGATGGTTGTTAGGTTGCGTCACAGTTCTTGGTTTAGAAATGGCTGAGTTGCGTTGGTATTCCCTGTCACCGATGTCGTGTGCCGTGGACAGGCTCCCGCGGCGAGCAGTCGCCGACGTATTTCCCCTCGACATTATGTTTAAGTAAACGCTATCTGTTTTTACTAATGAACAATTTGCCGTTCTCTGTTTACATTGTAGATGATAGTTACCTAAACGAAAATCGGGTTTTTAAAACGGAGTTTAGCGGTTCTGGCGGTAGATGTGTTTGCCAAATTAAGTATTGGCTGTTTTGTTCGTCGTATACTCGTAAAAAAAGATTTTGGAAGTGAAACGTTCTTTATTTGTGAGAAATACGTGAAGAAAAAACTTTGTACCCCTTTTTACGAAAATTGCTCGGACGGATGAGCATAAAATTTCCCACACTTATAGAGAATATAGAGAAGGAGTGCACAATCATAATATTTTTTTATAATGCATAAAAGATACTTTAAATCAATAAAGAAAATATTACACATACTACCATGTATTTGACACACACAAATGCATACATTTTTGTTGTCAAACTTATGAATAGTAGAAGTACTATTTTTTCAACGGGAAAGGCAAAAGTATCAAACCATATAGTACAATATTTTATAATAAAAAAAAATAATGAAAAATGTTAATATGAAGTGAAATGAAGTTGATTAATTTGAAACATTAATCAATTGGCATGAAATTAAATGAAACTAGTTACAGTAGATTTACCTTAATATACAAAACTAACCTAAATCACTGTAATGCAGTTTTAGTCACATAAATGCAAATTTACTCTAAGTGAACTAAGAAGATATATCGATCATATTACTAGATCATTCAGTGACCGATGGATGTATTAAAAATATCCGCGCAACCCCACCCACAAGGTTGTCTGAAGCATTAATCTACTTACTTTTACACAGTTCTTCAAAAACAAAGATTATTTTGAATGTTTCTTCCACGTAAAGCCTACAACAACAACAGCTATCGATTAAACAGGCAAAACACGTCCCGTCGTTACGTCGTAAACATTTAAATGCGGGCCGAAATCGTTTGCATCACACATACGTAAATGTGATTTTCCACATGCGTGTAAGCTTCGTGGCTTCTTCGCCACGCACCTTAAAATATAAGTTCTAAGGTCTCAATATAGCTACAACGGCTACCCCACACTTCAAACCGAAACGCATTACCGCTTAACGGCAGAAATAGGCGGGGTGGTGGTACCTACCCGCGCGGACTCACAAGAGGTCCTACCACCAGTAATTACGCAAATTATAATTTTGCGAAATTATATATTATGCGAATGCATCGCTGCAGAAAAACTCTCACAATATTATGTTATTATTATGTTTAAGCTTGTGCACATTCAATTTTTTTATCAAAAATCTATTTTTCTTTCAACAAATCGCCCAATTGATGCTTTTATTTCCTTGTTTACGAGTATACGAGCTCGCGATACTCCACCAGTACAGCAGCTACTGAAGCCTATAAGAGTCGCTTCATAAACCCCATTGTCTACCTACAGGCAAGATCTAACTCTCTATAATATAGTTTAACGGATGTCTCACTCCTCAAATCACTTATCATACAACTTCACGAAAGAAATGCGCAACGGTGGCACTCACCATTGTGGATTTACAATATATATGCCTAGTCCACAATTACTAATCCGTTGTTTCTAAATATTTCAACCTCATTTGTTTTCGCTTCATATTGTGGTTAGTTAATATTAATGATAGTTCTTTAGTTGTATAATTTCATTGCGAGTTAAACGTTTATGTTTAATTAACCTCTGAATTTTATTGCTCTTATATAAGATGATAAGGTGAGCGAAAGTAAATATTATCTCAGGTAATAAATCGTTTGTTTAAAACTTGCTTCATAAGTTTTATGCAATTTTTTTTTTTTTTTTTTTTTATTGCTTAGATGTGTGGACGAGCTCACAGCCCACCTGGTGTTAAGTGGTTACTGGAGCCCATAGACATCTACAACGTAAATGCGCCACCCACCTTGAGATATAAGTTGTAAGGTCTCAGTATAGTTACAACGGCTGCCCCACCCTTCAAACCGAAACGCATTACTGCTTCACGGCAGAAATAGACAGGGCGGTGGTACCTACCCGTGCGGACTCACAAGAGGTCCTACCACCAGTAATTACGCAAATTATAATTTTGCGGGTTTTTATTTTTATTGCACGATGTTATTCCTTCACCGTGGAAGTCAATGGTGAACATTTGTTGAGTACGTATTTCATTAGAAAAATTGGTACCCGCCTGCGGGATTCGAACACCGTTGCATCGCTATATACGAATGCACCGGACGTCTTATCCTTTAGGCCACGACGACTTTCAAGTTAGTACAAGCATTAGATAAATTTGTATCAACAAAAAAAGGCACCAGTTTTATGAAATTCTCGTCAGTATGGGAACAGACAGTGCTTCATGTAGCAAAATAAAAAGATCGGCCTGAAGAAAAGTCTTTCTTCGAAGGTGTCAAAAGAAAGATCGTGCAATATCGGCCCACTGAGTTTCTCGCCGGACCTTCTCAGTGGGTCGCGTTTCCGATCCGGTGGTGGATTCTGCGAAGCACTACTCTTGCTATGGCCAGTATTAGCATCACTCCGGCTTGGGCCCCATGAGCTCACCTACACGCTAGAGTAACGCTGATATAGCCTCTCAAGGCCATCAAAGGTAGAAAAAAATAGCAATATCAATCGTCTATGCAGACTAATGATATGTAAAATCCACCCGATCCACTATCGAACCCGTTGGGTACTAATAGCTATATCACTAGCAGCAGTAGCATAGGCACACTCGTCCTATTCGTCGAAGAGTTCTACATGGACTTAGCTAATAACATCAACTTGGCGAGTTTCTCACGAGACTTTCACAGCGGATCGCCAGTCTGATGCAGTGATAGATTCATTCAAGATGCAGTTGAAGCTCTTGAACTATAAGACCGCCGTTGGAGATAGTCAATTGTTAGGATACCTCCCGACTGAGTTCTCAATTTCGGCTTAAAAAGACCACAAAAAAAGACCGAATGAAGCGAAGCAAACGGTGCTATCTAACGGTGCGGTCTAGGGCTTCCGGTAATACGGAAAAGTTATATATTTTCTAAGTTAATATGGATTAGGGCAGTGAACTCTCTATGTAATACGTACGCAAATACTTGTATGTGGGTTGAGTTCATTGAACGGACATACGGGCTCTAATGGCACGTCCCTGGGAGATAGGAGTGCGAATCCAATTTAAAGACGATATCGATATTCGAAGAGTTAATGGTAAGCCCGCAGAAGCAGTATAATTTATCTGTTACACAATTGTGTGCAGGAGCTCAAGGCCCACCTGTTGTTATGCGGTTATCTCAGTTCTTATCTATCATTACTGGTGGTAGGACCTCTTGTTAGTCCGCGCGGGTAGGTCCCACCACCCTGCCTATTTCTGCCGTGAAGCAGTAATGCGTTTCGGTTTGAAGGGTGGGGCAACCGTTGTAACTATACTGAGACCTTAGAACTTATATCTCAAGGTGGGTGGCGCATTTACGTTGTGTATGTCTATGGGTTCGAGTAACTACTTAACACCAGGTGGGCTGTGAGGTCGTCCACCCATCTAAGAAATAAAAAAAATAAAAAAAAGATCACAGATTTCACAGTTGGAATGCCAGCTCCCACGAAACATGAAGCTTAAGTCCTTCTATCCTGCTCAGATTGTCTCAGCCTTCATACAAGAACGCATGACTACTTCGAGGTAGAAATAAGGTCGCGGAAGGTACCTGTCTGCGCAATTACTCTAATTGATAAATTTTTTTACTGTCTAGATTTTTTATTACACGATCTTTTTTGTTCTTCGCGGAAGCTATTCATGGACATGAGTTAAATACGTATTTATTTACAAAAATAGGTATCCTCTTTGTACAAATACACCGGGCGTCTTATCATTTGGGCCATAACTATAATTAAACTGATACTTTTTAGCACTTTTCTTTCTACTTATTCTTCTAGTAAACTCTAAAATCCTAGTTTGAAGTTAGTTGTGTGATTTATACCGATTATTTTTATGCTAGCTTTTGCCCGCGACTTCGTCCGCGTGGAATAGTTACTTTGGCATAACTTTTTTTATAACATAAACTTTTTTAAAACTTTTAAAGGGGAACAAATTTTTTCATACATTATTTTAGCGTAAATTTAACCGATTTTGAAACATTCTTTATTGGTGCTCCGGTTGCATTGGTCTTAGCGTGATGTTCCTTCCTCAATAAATGATCTGATTAAGAAATAATTTTTTAAATCGGACCTGTAGTTCCCGAGATTAGCACGTTCAAACAAACAAACTCTTCAGTTTTATAATATTATTAGTATAGATAGATTACTTTGGTGTTTTTGAACTACGAAAATTTGAGAGTCGATCTCCATAGAGAATATACTTACTTCATCGATAATAAATTACAACTCTAAAACCCCATGCTGCGAAATGGCTATCGATTGAAACATCGTAGCAAACAACCAAACGAACCGTGACGTTACAATGTAAATGTAGACTTTTAGGCTGAAAACCATCTTCTTCTCTTCCATCAGCTTTCTGTAGTGGCGGGTTCGTTTTTGGCAGGCCGGGGGCTGAGCTTGCAACTTATTTTAATTTTTTTATTATTGCTTAGATGTGTGGGCGAGCTCACAGCCCACCTGGTGTTAAGTGGTTACTGGAGCCCATAGACATCAACAACGTAAATGCGCCACCCATCTTGAGATATAAGTTCTGCGGATTCAAGTATAGTTACAACTGCCCCACCCTTCAAACCGAAACGCCAAGTATAGTTACAACTGCCCCACCCTTCAAACCGAAACGCCAAGTATAGTTACAACTGCCCCACCCTTCAAACCGAAACGCCAAGTATGGTTACAACTGCCCCACCCTTCAAACCGAAACACATTACTTCTTCACGGCAGAAATAGGTAGGACGGTGGTACCTACCCGCGCAGACTCACAAGAGGTCCTACCACCAGTAATAGTAAGTAAGTATTCCAAAATGTATTTGTTTTCATGTCTTAAATGCCCGACTGATCGTCATTAAATTATGTACACACTTTATCAGGGTCACAGAAAAGATTATGTCGAATACGTTGTATCATCTACAAAAAAAATATGTCTTAATCCCGAAGAAAAACAAGTTTCATCTACATTTTCCGAACAAGCGCCGCCTTAAAGCCAGTATGTTTCATAAAACTATTTTCCCAGCGACACGTGCATTAAATTGAAGACAGCAATTTGCGAACTAAAATGGAATATGCAAAGTTGTGTCGTGTCACCTTTTTGATGTCACCTCGGTAAAGGCTTACATTAAGTACCTTTTTTTAAGTTTTTTTTTATTGCTTAGATGTGTGGACGAGCTCACAGCCCACCTGGTTTTAAGTGGTTACTGGAGCCCATAGACATCTACAACGTAAATGCGCCACACACCTTGAGATATAGTTCTGAGGTCTCAGTATAGTCACAACGGCTGCCCCACCCTTCAAACCGAAACGCATTACTGCTTCACGGCAGAAATAGGCGGGGCGGTGGTACCTACCCGTGCGGACTCACAAGAGGTCCTACCACCAGTAAAAAGTAGTACCTATTTATACTGACATATTGGACATGGATCAACAAAATAACCTTTTTTTTCCATACCTAAGCTGATAGCCTTGAGAGGCTATTTCAGCGTAACCTTAACTAGTAGGTGAGCTCACGGGGCTCAAACCTGACAACGTTGCTAACACGAACCCTAGCAAGAGTCGTGCTTCGCAGAATCTACCACCGGATCGGAAACGCGACCCACTGAGAAGACCCGGCGAGAAACTCAGTGGGCTGTGTCTGTTAATTAACTCGTCGAGCCCTTTATCGCATGCAAGCGACGGGTTCGACGAGAACTCTGACCGGCAAACTAACCGACAAACCGACATAATGTTATGTGGATATCGGAGTCTTTAAACACTGAATCTTGTCAAATAGAATGCTCAATTATCAAACGGCGTCTGGTACCGGGCTCACAGTACGTCCTAGTGCCAATTATTACGCAAAACTTTGCAGATTTTGCGGGAAGATACGGGTTTTCTTCCCGTCAGCTGTGAGCATTTGAGCAGCGGGTGGGAGGATGCCTTACGCTGATTGTTTCTTACAATTGAATTGTGAAACACAAAACAGAATGTATGTATTCTTTGCAATGGGATCTAATCGCTTGAAATTTTCATATTATACTACTTAGTGTATTGACTGTGAGAGAAATGATTATCACATAATATCAGTGGCACACAGTAACAATCTAGAAAAAAAAAACAATCAAAATTTCCATAATAATTACAGCAACAATTATTCAATTCTGAGTAGAGAATTATAAGGTGATTGGCAATTAATCACTTCAATTAAACGCTGATATAAGTATACAAGTCCGCTCACATTGTAATCAAAGGTAAAATGATTGACGGTGAATGTCCAATTTGCATTATTTAATTACAATAACTTTTAATTGACACTCATTATAGCATTAGACCGGTTGAGATTAGTTTGCAAGATATTAAGTAGGTTTATTTTGTTATTAAAGGTTCGAATTGGGATTTAGCGAGATTGTGGGTCAGTGGTTTCACGCGTGGTTCTCGTGTGAAAGGCCTCGAGGTCACGGTTCGAGGCCCATCTGATGTTAAGTTTCCAAGGCCCACACTTTTGAGCGATTGAGACGACGTCTCAATTGTGTTATGGCTGTATCAACTGGGACTCAATGGAAGGAACTGCATTTTCACCGCTTTGAGATGATTAACTTTATTGCTTAGATGGGTGGACGAGCTCGCAGCCCATCTGGTGTTAAGTGGTTACTGAAGCCCATAGACATCTACAAGGTAAATGCGCCACCCAACTTGAGATCTAAGTTCTAAGGTCTCAAGTATAGTTACAACGGCTGCCCCACCCTTCAAACCGAAACGCATTACTGCTTCACGGCAGAAATAGGCAGGTTTTGGTTTGCGGATTTTATTTTTATTACACGATGTTATTCCTTCACCGTGGAAGTCATTCGTGAACATTTGTTGAGTATGTATTTCATTAGAATAATTGGTACCTGCCTGGGATTCGAACACCGGTGCATCGCTCAACACGAATGCACCGGACGTCTTATTTATCCTTTAGGCCACGACGACTTCACCATTGAACGCCAGAAAAGTAAAAAGTTAAAAGTACATAGTATATTTATCAGCTAATAACGAGTATAGTATACGAGCGTCTCTTAAAAGATAATTTAAAAGATCCATAGTAGCTTCTGAGTGAGAACGTAAAAGGGTAATAATTTTAAGTTATCGCTTCTCACGCTATCTATTACACTGAGACCTAATTTTAGGATTCTACGTTAATTAATCTTTACAATCAACTAGATCCGTTAAGTTCAAACGGTTTTTATGTTTATTAGTGGCCATCGCTGCTGGCACTGATGTTTCTGAAGGATTCTATTATCGTATAATAGGATCTGGTTTAACCAAGTCCAAGGCGCTTGGTTAAATTCGACATCTTGAGACACCAGTTGTAAGTCTAAAAAGAGTTATATTACGGTTATCCAACCCTTCGAGCCGAAACGTTTTAATAATAAATAATAGTAATAACAAATCACAGACTTATATTATTACAGGTGGAGAATAAGGCAAAAGCCGACGATTCAGAACCTTCGATTTGCCTTGAAGGTTCTGACGGCTGAGAGTCCTTGGGGTGAGCTGCGCTGTCTGGTTGTAGTGTTGACCGTGGTAGCACCCCTCACCTCATCCGGGTTATGATCTCGGGATCGGACGCTTGGGCGAAGAGTGCAGGGGAGTCGTTTAGTGGGTAGGATCCTGAAAACATCCTTGGGCCCGCGGTTTCGCAGTCGCGGACCAGTAACACATACCCCACGCCCCCCATAGGCGCAGGGATCTCGCACGAGGTTCGGCCCCGGCCAGAAAAAGAAATACTAATAAAATTTATGTGTAATTGGATACACTCAACGTGGATACACGTTTTTGCTCACTAGGTAATTAGTACATATTGTTACTCCGGTACAAGTAACGCCATCTATCGTCGAATAGTCGAATGAATATCGAAGGATCTAGTAGCATCTAGAACGCTCGAGAAGTACAACACCATCTATCGTCAGATAGCGGAAACACAGTACTGGACTTGAGTGGAATATTCTTGATAATTCTAGGGATGTGGTATCGGCTATAAAATTGTTGCAGAGATGGCACGCAGTCAATCAGTAATCGGAACTACTCGAAGCGAAACAGCGAACGGATCACCTGAAGCGAAGCGGAAGAAGCGAACTGAGAATTTTAAAGTATTTGTGAAGTGTTTTAAGTGTTGAATACAGTTTTTAGTTGTACTTTGGTGGAACGTTTATTTATCCCGAACCCCAGCGCGTAAAAATATGCTATACGAGTATACATACCACGCACCGATGCAAGCGGTCGCCGACAGAATGCTGTTAAAATAATTTATTATTACAAAGGATTAAGTACGTTTGATTATGAATTTTCAATGCAACAGTAATCTTTGATTTACGTACACATAATCGATGTTACGTAAATGCTAATGCACGTTTGTAACGGTAGTTGCCATAAAACAGTAGAAATCAGGTAAAAATGGTAATGAACTTTACAATAAACTTGCACAGGATACACAAATCCTGAATAACAACAACAGTAATAATACTAACATTCAGGGAATTGAATGGTTTAAGCTTCTCTTTGGGTCACTTCTTGTATCCCTTCCACTAATTATCATTAATTTTCGGTCTCACAAGAACTTCTAAAGGTGTAGACGAGCAAATTTAGAAACACAAGGCAGACCGGATTTGCTTGCTGTTAAATATTTTCCTACTGATTCTAGAGCACGTTCAATACCTACTTAAGCTTTGATCAATCCTTAGCAATTAGAGTCTACACGGTATATTCGAGCGGCATTTCACTATTGCAATAATTGTTACGTTATAATACACTAGATGAGATGACCGACCGAGCTTCGCTCGGTTTTTTTTTTGATAACGCCATCTTGTTGTGTCTTTAAAGCGGTTAGTTGCCCTCAATTAAGAAAAATAGTATTATTATTCGCCAATAGATGTCGGGAAGAGTTGATTATTGAAAACACGAATAAAACAACATTTTCTGAATAAATCGTAGCTAGATCGATTTATCGCCCCCGAAATCCCCTGTATACTAAATTTTATGAAAATCGTTGCAGCCGTTTCCGAGATTCAGATTATATATATACAAGAATTGCTCGTTTAAAGGTATAAGATAATAATATAATATATAAAAAGATCTTGTAAAAATAAATATTTAAAAAATCTAATATTTGAAAAAAAAAGACATGCTCGCTAAGTTTCTTGCCAGTTCTTCTCAGGACGGAGGTTAGTTTTTGTGAATTGGCGGTAGTTCTTTTTGACGTTCAACAAGTATGTACTTTCATTTATGTTGAATAAAGAAATTTTGATTTGACTTGATGTCTATCTTACATATTTTTGCTGCAAATCAATCATGTGTTCCGGGATGTAGCAGTTCTTATACTGTATAATTGAAACTAAGACCTCATGTCTCAAGGCGGATGTCGCCATTCACATTGAGATATTTTTGGGCTCCATTAACCATTTCACTAAGTTGGCCGTGAGCTCCTGAACGCGTAACCCGTTTATGCAATATAAAATAATTAAATCACAATGCATATTAGTTGATAACGTAATCACCTATTCTAATATGAAAACTGACGAAATTAATAACTGAATTCTCATTAAATATTATGTTAATGTTGTCCCAGAATTGGTAATTCGAAAAATTACATAATTCTTCTAAAATATGGGCAGAGGAACTGTAAGCTTACGTATCATATACCTGTGAATGCTTGTCCACTAACATGAGTGTTGTATGTAGCGCTGTGTGTGTTTGTGGCATCTAGTGTATTACGCGTTGAGGCTTGAGGTCGATCAATTAATATAATTGTGCACAAATAGTTACACGTTCGAGAGCTTTTCCTAATCTGTTATATGTAAATTCAAGTCAAGCAAACTGTCAAATCTCAAAATACTGTTAGTTCTTTCAATAATGTAATCATAATAACATAGAAAATCAGACTAGTTATCGAAATATTATTTTGAAGTCTTCGTGGCCTAAATAATAAAACGTCCGGTGTATTCGTATCTAGCGATGCAACATTGTTCGAATCCTGCAGACGGGTACCAATTTTTCTAACAGAATACGTACTAAACAAATGTTCACGATTGCCTTCCACGGTGAAGGAATAACATCGTGTAATAAAAATCAAACCCGCAAAATTATAATTTGCGTAATTACTGGTGGTAGGAGCTCTTGTGAGTCCGCACGGGTAGGTAACACCACCCTGCCTATTTCTGCCGTGAATCAGTAATGGGTTTCGGTTTGAAGGGTGGGGCAGCCGTTGTAACTATACTAAGACCTTAGAGCTTATATCTCAAGGTGGGTGGCGAATTTACGTTGTAGATGTCTATGGGCTCCAGTGACCACTTAATACCAGGTGGGCAGCGAGCTCGTCCACCCATCTAAGTAATAAAAAAATTCAATATCGATAGCTCACCACAACTAGAAAAATGACTGATGGTCCGAAGGCCTTTTCAGTTTCAGCAGGACAACTGGGCGAGCAAAGGCTCAGCCAGGAGTTATGGGATTTGCTAACAGCTGCCCGAGCGCCTACAAATGAGATCTAACAACTCAACAGAAGCTGCTTCGCGAATGAAGTTCCTACCGAAGTCACAACTGCAAAGAGTTCGGAACGTCGAAAATATTAAAATGTAAATAATAAAACGCGAGATCAAATCGTTAAAAGAGTGGTTAATGTCACTAAACGCTAAATCAATGACTAGTACTGCCCTTCTAAAAGGGAACCCCAATTGATTTGTGGTAGAAATAAATAGGATGCTAGAACAGACACGTGTGTGATCAGGAAACTCAGTATAACCTTTCGTTGGTGCTTAATGAGTGACGATTACTATTTACCATCGAGTGAGCTTTAAGGTCGTCTGCCAACAAAGAGACACAAAAATATAGGATAATTCTTCTTTCAAATACGGTCACCTCGTAACAAAACCAATTACAAATGCATATTTATAAAAACCTTATTAATTGGATACTTGCGAGTCGCTGATTCCTCGTTAGACGCAATGATGGTAAAGCTCAGATTACGAGCTTTCGATATCGAGTGACATATGAGAAATAATAACATCGGGCTTATTCAGTTGAAACGCTTTTTTTTTCAGCGAATATATATCGCAGAATTATGTTCTTTGAATTCTTTGCCTTTTGAATGAACTCAGGAAAATTAGGCTGCGTTTGATTTCATTCGTGTTTAGTTACTTACTTCTTCCGTGGGTGAATACCCGCCATCTCTTCCTGCTCGAGCCCATTTTACTGCACTTGTTTAGGGGACCTCCCACTGTAATTTTAATTTGGTGACTCCACCGCATTGATGATGGTCCTGTGCGATCTTGTACCGTCCAAAACTCACTATGTAACTATAGGGTTTCAATAGAGACGCGGGAACTTTGACAGCTCACAGCGGCCATCTTGGTAAAGCGATTGCTGTCAAATTTGACATGAACACAGTCATGATGATGAAATCTCTAGTCTACGCACTCAAACCTTAGTGTATTCCCGCCCTAAAGGCCAACATAAGTTGCGCTTTTCGTGAAATTGAATCCCATTTATGCAAAGAAGTCATACAAAATTGGTCCACCAGGATAAACCATCTACAGCGGAGTCACGGCGGCCCTTTGGCTGAAATTGTATTCCATACATAACGTAATCGAATACCCTTCAAAAAAAAAGATGTGGCAATATCACTAAAACAGTTTTTTTTGTTTTTTTTTTTAATTCGAGCTCTCTTAATGAAAAAAACCTCTATAAAGCGCCATAACGCTTTGCTGTGATAGTTTCTAAACGCATAGAAGATAATGTTGAAGCAACACGCGCACTATCTGTCTTACGTTTGTTGTCCGATGTCTGTTACTGCAGTATTCGTGGCCAAAAGAACAAGGCGCTCTCAGTTGAAATACAAAAGCAAAGCCGTTTTAGGATTTCCGAATACAAATACCAATTCTTCTAATGAAATACTTATTTGCTTTATTAAATATGCGAAAAGACATTGTGTATTCAAAATATCATGACCGGTTGTAGAGGTGTATCATAAACATCCACTAATACGACACACACACATAATCTTTCCTCTCACTTTTTTGGGTCATATGTTAATATATGTACATATTTGCAATAAAAATAGCATTGTTGTGTAAAATCAAATAGACAATATCTACTGGTGATATGGCGCTTATAATGAAACTAAGTAGATGCTATCAGACTGCTTATTTCTGCCGCGAATGATTTGGTCCGGTTTGAAGGGTAGAGCAGCCACTGTAGAATTAAAATGGAGACTTCAATCTTATGTCTGACTGCGGATGCCACAATTCGCGTGGTATTTATATCGGTTTCAGTAACTTAACCTTGGTTGAGTGGCGAGCTCATTCACCCATCAACCCAATAAATATAAGATTAAAATAACATAGCACCGGCAAAGCTAAACGAAATACTACCGTAAAAATTCCATTAAGTGAAGTTGAGAGGATTCTCGTTAGGGGTCATGATTTTAAAAGCTCGTGTTACGAGCTTTCGGTTTCGCATGAAATTCGACTAAAACATGATAGAATTTTATGTGTGAATTCCGAGAATCTCTCCGGAGTAGCATGTAATTCATTGAAAACTCAATATTTCTTTTAATCTTAAGATTAGATTCCTAATTGATATTATCGACTAAAAAATATTGTACAATATCTGTCCATTATCACAAAAAAAAACGACTTTCGACCCTGATTTTTTGAGTTAAAGCTTCATTTTTCCACAATCACTCCAGTAGTCTTATTATCATACCATATTTCCCTCTAATTATATCCTGAATTTGAGTAGTTGTGGTAAGGCGTGTTATGAGCTTACCGGGGTTGATAGCTCCGTAACTATTATTGCAACTTTTTGCGCTTTCTAAAACTGTAGTAGTGGATCAGTTATGCCATTAACGTCGCTATGAAAAGCGGTAACCGCTCTTCATCTAGCTGGGTGTTCGTCGGCTTAACAAGACAATAATGACGCCAGGGTCCTGATGACGAAGTCCTCGATGAAGTGTTTTCGTGGACTAAGACCGTGCAATGATTCCAATCCAATAAAAAATAAGAACAGCGTGCTGTAATAAAGTGTGCAGAGAGTCTTTTGGTGAGATCGCCTTTTCCGGATCAGAGGAGATCGGCTTTTATTAGTTTTAAGTCTCCCAGAGCGGTAAGTGGTGGCGCCCTGAGATCCTCCTCACTGAGTCTCCTGTTCAACGGTTGTCTACCGGTGGTGACGTGTCAAGAAGAGGTGCGACTCGGCCCCGTGTTTCTCGACCCATAGACCACCTTTTGGGGAGTGACGCGACTGAGCCTCATGTAACATCGGCATACCCAGGGGCACCCTCAGACACTGACGCTTTATAAGCGAAAGTCACTTGGAGGGGGCATCATCCTTTAGTTCTTTACGCGATTTCTACTATTCTATTCCTGTACCCACTGCAAGGTGCGTTAAAGCGCTTTCCTCTAAAAACGCAGATCGTTTTGTGAGCACACGGAATATCTAAAGTTAAAACTCTGTTTCTGCCGCGAATCAGTCACTCGTTCTGGTATAAAATATTCGTCATGCCGATGTAATTTTAATTTAATAAAAAAAGTCCACATTCAATCTGTAGGCAACGGCTACTACTGAAATAATCCACTGACTTTTTTGTATATTGCTTAGAGGGGTGGACGAGCTCACAGCCCACCTGGTCTTAAGTAGTTACTGGAGCTCATAGACATCTACGACGTAAATTGCGCTACCCACCTTGAGATATAAGTTCTAAGTAATAATTACGCAAATTATCATTTTGCGGGTTTGATTTTTATTACACGATGTTATTCCTTCACCGTGGAGGTCAATCGTGAACATTTGTCGAGTACGTAATTCATTAGAAAAATTCGTACCCGCCTGGGATTCGAACACCCGTGCATCGCTTAGCACCGGACGTCTTATCCCTTAGGCCACGACGGCTTAGCTCTGCCCCTGGCATTGCAATCCATGGGCAACCGTAACCACGCACCATCAGGTGGGCCGTATGCTCGTCTGCCTACAAGGTTAATAAAAAAAGGAATCTATTAACTTAATTAGCAGAGACAAATACGTGAATTCGTTTGGCGTAGTCTCGTCCTTGGCATTTACAATTCTTCCTGAACATATTATATAGTACGGATTCCGCAACTTGATTATCTTGTAGCATCGCTAACGAGATCTAGGCCGTGCCTCCAGTAAATGATCTACACTATAACGTGCTATATTAAGACGCGTTTATTAGCCTTTGACTTTTATCTATCCATATAAATCTTACAACGTGATTTCCATCAACTGTCCGATTGACTTGAATATTTGATCACAATACAATAATATTAATAATTTGGCCCTTTTTTTTCTACCTACGCTGATAGCCTTGAGAGGCTATTTCACCTTCGCCCTAGCATGTAGGTGAGCTCACGGGACTCAAACCTGACGACGTCGCTAACACGAACCCTAGCAAGAGCCGTGCTTCGTAGAATCCGGATCCGAAACGCGACTCACTGAGAAGATCCGGCGAGAAACTCACAGGGCCGTGTCTGTTGGATTTTGACCCAATTATCTGATCGAGACCAGCAAAATAAGGAAAAAAGTAAATTAAAAATGCTATATTAAGCTATGCATTACAAGCTGGCTTTTTCCATGAAAATGTTCATTGTTTATCAATGTTTTTAGGTTACGATATTTTTTATTTCTTTCTTAGATTGCTAGACGAGCTCACAGCCCACCTGGTGTTAAGTGGTTACTGGAGCCCATAGACATCTAACGTAAATGCAACACCCACCTTGAGATATAAATTCTAAGGTCTCAGTATAGTTACAACGGCTGCCCCACCCTTCACACCGAAACGCATTACTGCTTCGCGGCTGAAATAGGTAGGGTGGTGGTACCTACCCATGCGGACTCACAAGAGGTCCTACCACCAATAAATATTAGACATTGTGTTGAGATAAATTAATGCGTTTCTTTAAAGCCGGTGAGCAAAATCGGCCTAATGTTTAAAGGCGGTGGGGGTTTTCAGGTTTATTATGTTTATATGTTAATACTTAACACTAGGCATTTAAATTGAAAGTACTACGAGTACTATTTATGACACGCATAGCATATGATATCTTATAGTGGAAATTTTATGTAAAACTAATGATGCCGGTTACAATTTGAATACCAATAAAATAAATAGAAACAAGATATGATAAAAACTCTATAGTTTCATCAACTAATTGTCGCATTAAACATCTATTTTAATGTTTTTTATGATTTTATATCGAACATAAACATCGGATTTGGGACAGAGCTAAATTAATTGGTTAATGTCGATATATATATTTTATTGGCAAACACAGGTTTGCGTGCATAAATATTTGTTGACTTTGGTCGTGGATCGAAAATTTGCGTAGTTCGTTTGTGTATGTGTTTTCTCATTAGTTCACGGTGGATATTTGCTTACCGACCGTTAGACATGAGCATCAATAAAATGTAAAAATATAAATAAAAAGAAAACATATAAAAAACTAGTGGGAAGGTTTTTCGAACCAACCCTATCTAGCGTGAGCGACATTAACCCATAGACACAGCCCACGGAGATCCGATGGTAGATTCTGCGAAGCACGGTTTTTGCTAGGGCCAGTGTTAGCAACACTCCGGTTTGAGCACTGTGAGCTTACCTACATGTTAGGGCGAAGGTGCATTCGTGTGTAGCGATGCACCGGTGTTCGAATCCCGCACGCGGGTACCAATTTTTCTAATGAAATACGTACTTAACAAATGTTCACGATTGACTTCCACGGTGAAGGAATAACATCGTGCAATAAAAATCAAAATTATAATTTGCGTATTACTGGTGGTAGGACCTCTTGTGAGTCCGCACGGGTAGGTACCACCGCCCCGCCTATTTCTGCCGTGAAGCAGTAATGCGTTTCGGTTTGAATGGTGGGACAGCCGTTGTGAATATACTGAGACCTTAGAACTATATCTCAAGGTGTGTGGCGCATTTACGTTGTAGATGTCTATGGGCTCCAGTAACCACATAACACCAGGTGGGCTGTGAGCTCGTCCACACATCTAAGCAACAAAAAAAAAGGTGAAATAGCCTATCAAGGCTATCAGCATAGGTAGGGAAAAAAAAGCGACATAGGTAGTTGGGTACTGTACAAGTTTTAGCTTTTGTCGATAATTTTAGTTTCGAGTGTAGATAGAATCCACTTTAGGCACTTAACCTTAAAACGAACGCATATTAACAGCGGGCGACAATAAAACAGCACGCAACAAATAGTCCATTAGGTTAACGCTCACCTACATATTGTTCGTGGAAGCTACTTAACTTTTATTATCTCAACTTCCCGCTGCTTCGTAACGTCTAATGATTTCACTAATATAGCAGTTGATTGGCATCTGATAGCTTCTAGTGTGACGTCAGCATACGGCACTGACAGAGACTAATTTATTTTGGATATTCTATTTTCTGTGTTTTTTTTTTTTATTACGTACATAGATGGGTGGAGGAGTCTACGGCCTGCTGGGTGTAAAGCCAATCTATTTCTGGACATGATGACGAGTTTCGCGGCAAAATAGGCAGTGTGCGGTATCTACCCAGTTATGAACTTACATCATGTCAATAGCATATTCCTGTTGTCAAAAATTCGGAGAATCCATTTTCCATTTTCCAGGAAATCCCTTAATCGCCTCTAACGACACCCAAGAGATCACATGGTGTTATTGTAAGCCATATAGCTGAGTGAAATTCAAATTACTAGGGTTTTTTTTATGTTTTTTTTTCTTTATTTTGTTAATATACTAGTCATTTCCATTTCGTTTTAATTATCAATGTCAATGAAAGTTAAAATAGACAGTTGCCGGATGCGGTCTCGCGTTTATGGTTATGGGGGTATCGGAAAAAATAGTTAAATTAAAACTTCTTTTACGATTAAGGAAGCGGTTTTTTTTTATTGTCTTTATATTATATCCGACTTCTTCTTTTTTTTCCACCTTATCCCACTAGGTGGGGTCGGCACAGCTAATTTTTTTCTCTTCCATTCTCTTCTATCAGCCGTCGTCATCTCAACACTCACTCCTCTCTCTCTCATATCGTCATTCATACACTCCATCCATGTCTTCTTCGGTCGACCTCTTCCCCCTCTACCTTGCACTACCATTTCCATACATCTCCTAGTCACATGCATCTTCTTTCTACGCATCACATACCACGCTAACCGTCCGCTCCTTAATTTGTTGCTTACCGGGGCCACTTTCACACTTCCTCTGATATACTCATTTATATACATATATACATATTATATACATATTATATCTGACGTTTCGAATAATTTACACTTTAAATTATTTCTACGACTCGCGAAGAAAAAACTAAAAAAGTATTGATTATTTAAATAAATACAGGTAGCCTTTCTATAATACGATATTTTACAACACGGTTTCACCCTAACACAAAAAAATGCCCCTCTTATAAAACGTTACTTCTACATCACCAGAACCAGATTTTTGTTTAAAATTATTTAGTACGTGACATTAGACATGAACACTATATATGGGAATAATCGAAAATTTGATTGCTTATCTGCATTTATGCTGTTTCATTCAGAAAAAATACTCTTTTTTTTTTTAATACGGGCTCCTAATTTCGTATTTTAGACAATTACATTATGCACTATGAACACTATATATGGGAATAACCGAATTTTTTATTGTTATTTGCATTTATCCTGTTTCGTTCAGAAAAAATACTCTTTTTTAACACTGGCTCCTAGTTTCATATGACACTACTTCACATAACACGGGCGTATCTAGGCGGGCTTACCTGTACATACATTATACATTAATTAGAGAAAAGTATCAACGAAAACCGGATAAAACTTTAAAATTATTGTTCTTTAAAAACAATACACACTTAAAATTGTTATGTCAAAATAATCCGAATCGTATTGACACGTCAACGTCCTAACATTGTTCTTTGAATAACAAAGTTATTCAACAAAAGCGTTTAGAATTAATCCATCAAGGGACGGTGAGTGAGTGCTAAAATAATTTCAAATTGCGTAGAGACAAGGCCTTAACAGAGAGAGAACTTAATCCTTCCAACTCCGATAGCTACAGGAGACCTAAACGAATTATTTATCTTAGTTTAGTTGTTCAGTGGGCACGTCGTTTCCAGTTGGTTGTCAAGCGACGCCGACATTGGCGCCACAATGTCGCACCCCTGATTATACACGACGCAATTAAGATAACCTCTGATTACTGATCGCCGATCTCTTGTTCATCTGAAAAATATGACCAGAATTCCTCGACGAATTCAATTATGGAACCTTTCATTTCAGCTCTCGATTAAATAATCAAATCATTTCGCGTTTCGTTTTCTAATGAGTTAATTATGTGTAATCTCTGATCTGATCATCAGCAAGATCGATATCCGCGTACAAACTTTGCGATTAAATTTTTTTACGAACACAACGTAATTTACATGATTATGTTCCAAGTATGTGTCTCCTTGGAACTGTTACTGGTGGTAGGACCACTTGTGAGTCCGCGCTGGTAGGTACCACCGGCCTGCCTATTTCTGCCGTGAAGCAGTAATGCGTTTCGGTTTGAAGGGTTGAGCAGCCGTTGTAACTATACTGAGACCTTAGATCTTATATCTCAAAGTGGGTGGCGGCATTTACGTTGTAGATGTCTATGGCCTCCAGTAACCACTTAACACCAGGTGGGCTGTGAGCTCGTCTACCCATTTAAGCAATAAAAAAGTCCCCTTTTTGATTGCTAAGTGTGATTCGGTTACTTCGGTCGTGTTAATAAAAACCGCGTCTAAAACGAATCTCCGTGTTAGTGACATCATAGCATCGCGCGTCCACATTCAAACGCGCACGTCAGAAGCGACAATTAACATGCTCTAATCAATTTCACTTATCAACGCCTACGCGCCGATAAACGACTAAGGGATGACGAATATAATATCGATTTGAGCAAAAAACCCAGTATCTTTGACGCCCACAGTAAATGCGAGAATGGGCAGCGCATTGGCTGTGCCCTTGTTAATTGCTGATGACCATGAGCGACAATAATTATTTAGCAACAGCTAGGCCATATGCTCGCTTATAAAAGCAATAACAAAATCAATCTCAGATTAGAAATATTGAAACCTGATAAATAAATAGGTGAATAATAATTTTTAAAGTTCATCCATACTACCTGGAACCACTACGTTCATCTACAGTGCGTTTCCAGAGATCCTTTTTGCCACGTACCATCCGGCTATGGAATGAGCTCCCCTCCACGGTGTTTCCCGAGCGCTATGACATGTCCTCCTCAAACAAGGCTTGTGGAGAGTATTAAGCGGTAGGCTGCGGCTTGGCTCTGCCCCTGGCATTACTGACGTCCATGGGTGACGGTAGCCCCTCACCATCAGGTGGGCCGTGTGCTCGTCTGCATATACGCCAATTAAAAAAAAAGGTGGACATGTGATTATTATGAAATTTTAAAAACACTTTTATTGATCACCAGAGCAGAGTTAATCCATACATATTATCTGGAGCCGCTGCATTCATTGGCAGTGCGTTTCCATAGTTTTTTTTTTGCCACGTAACATCCGGCTTTGGAATGAACTCCTTTCCACGGGGTTTCCCAACCTCTATGACATGTCCTTCTTCAAACGAGGCCTGCGGAGAGTACTTAACGGTAGGCAGCGGCTTGGCTCTGCCGCTGGCATTGCTGACGTCTGTTAGCGACGGTAACCACTTACCACCAGTTGGGCCGTATGTCCGTCTGACTACAACGGCAATAAAAAAGGACTATTGAAAGTAATCACCTGCCACTTTCTTTACTGGTGGTGGTATATTTTGGTGGCTTATTTTATCAACACGAAAAATAATCATACCCGATTCATTTTTGCTGTGAAAAGTCACGCGTTGAAGTTTGAACCCCTTCATGACACAAGGTTTCATATTTACATTCATAGGCGTTACTGGTGGTAGGACCTCTTGTGAGTCCGCACGGGTAGGTACCACCGCCCCGCCTATTTCTGCCGTGAAGCAGTAATGCGTTTCGGTTTGAAGGGTGGGGCAGCCGTTGTAACTATACTAAGACCTTAGAACTTATATCTCAAGGTGGGTGGCGCATTTAAGTTGTAGATGTCTATGGGCTCCAGTAACTACTTAACACCAGGTGGGCTGTGAGCTCATCCACACATCTAGGCAAAAAAAAAAAATCAAAAAAAATTATTCACGTTATGATTTCTCTGGACTCTTTTAATGGGTCGTTAGCTTGTTCACTGGAGAAAGAAAGAAAAAAAAACGATCGAGCTATCTGAGGTTTGCGTAATTAAAATACGTCTAAATGCGCAAATTATGTTGTTGGAATTTTCGAGTATAATTCTTTTATAAAATCAGTTGACAAAAAAAAATGTATTATGTTCATACACTAAAGTCACCTTGAATAACCAACTTGCGCACTTATCCGATTATATTTGCTCAACTGTGTTCACTGTTGCGTTTAAATAATAAAAAAAAAACATGATACGATTATATGTGTGTATATATTTTTTTGTATTCATCACGAAATTTATAAGAACTAGAGGTCCCGCAGTAGTCGAAATTCGACTATAATTAATTGGAATTGTAAGTTTGTACACTATTATGATTGTATTTTATACTTCTATAATCACAAATTTCGCCAAGACTACACTATAAAAAATATTAACAAAGACAAACAATATTAAATCTATTCTCAATTTGACCACAGACGTCAAGAACAAAAGTTTGACAATAAATAGTATGCATGCGTGTGTGCGTCAAATACATGGTATGTAGTACTATGTAGTGTGTGTAATGTTTTCTTTATTGATTTAATGTATCTTTTATGCATTATTTAAAAAAAAAATTAGCACTATGCACTTCTTCTCTATATTCTCTAGAAGTGTGGAAAATTTCATACTCCTCCGTCCGCGCAATTTTCGTAAAAAGGGATACAAAGTTTTTGCTTAGTTTCGAGTGATTACAAAATTCACAAGATAATCTTCCTTGTGTGAATACTATATTCACGAGACAACAATATTCAGGTCGTCTACTGAACATAAGCTCGTCCTAGTTGGGAGTGTCTATCGTTCCTATTCCTAAGTCGTTTTCAAATCCTGCCTTATCGTAACACTGGGTTAGACGACACTCAAGCAGTTTTCGCAACATTAGGATAAGGCAATACGTATACAACTTTTCCCATTTCGCGTTCCGTGTCTTAAACCTGGAAAGGTTCACATCGTTTTTTTATTTATGGCCACCTCCGATCGGTGTCTAGTCGCTCAATGAATTCAACTGTTTTCTGCCGCTGGAGTAATCCAGATAAATTCTAATTTGCCTGGCTGTTATAAATATATCTTTCTTTAGTACGACACACGGATATATACGATATGAATGTATCGAGTGATGCTACTGTCGCATGAAATTTCTTTTTCTTCGGGCCGGGGTCGAACTTCTTGCGAGGCGCGAAAGGATTAAGGGGTTATATATTCGCACATAGAGAGGTAGTTAAACTGTAATTGTTTATGCATAAACAAATCATGTTTCATAAATAGAAAAAAAAATAGCTTTAATATATCTGACGATAAGGATAATTGTTTTTTGTTCTTCGTTCCTCTCGATATCTACTGGTCCTATTGACCGCTTAATACTATGAGGTCGTTTGTACATCTATACTAATATATAAATCTACAGTGGTTTTTACGGATGTTCCATTATAACTACTAAACTATGCATCCGATTGACTTGAAACTTGGTATCCATGTAGAAAATACATGTACTTAATGGATAGGCTAATATTAATATGAGTGTTGGACTCCCTACACCAGTTGCGGGGGCGTTAATGATGAGAATCTTTGTGGGGGTGAGAAATAATAATGTAAATTTTAAATGCCCAGCGAAGCGGACGGGTACAGCTAGTCTAGTCTAGAACAAAAAGTACCCAACGGCTACCCCACCTTTCAAACCGAAACGCGTAACTGCTTCACGGCAGATATAGGCAGGGTGGTGGTACATATCCGTGCGGACTCACAAGACCACCAGCTGGTGCGATATCTATAAGCTACGATGAGTACTTAGAATTATGTGGTCCGCAAGTTCGTCGGCCCTTCTACCACAAAAACAATTCCGATTTTCTAATTACACGCTCTGACTTCCCAAGTAAAGGTAAAGCTGTTCAAGACATTTGGGCGCCGCCCAAAGTTCTCAAACTTTACCCAATTTTCTTGTACCTTTAACATCCAATTTCATTAAAACAAACCGTGAATATAAATAAGATTGAAATTGACGTATTTCTAAAATTAATTTCCGTCAGTCGTGGCTTCTCGATGAAAAACTTGGTGCTATTGAACGCTTAGGAGGGGACGCTTTTGAGGAGAAGCCCCAGAAAAAAAGCGTACAGAGGGAGCCGTGAAGCAAATATTTGTGGGCGAATTTCAAGCCGGATTCCATTCAAAAATTAAGACGTAGTGTTGTAATCAAACAAAAAGGATTTTGAAATAATAGGTTCATTGGAAATATCAAGGTCTCGCTTCCTGTTGTCCTCGGCGGTCTTTATAGCCTCGGTTATGGGCAGGCCGATGAGCATCTTTACCAGCGAGTAGGTGAACGTCCGCGTGATCTTCTCCCGTCAACCTGACCAACTACCATCAGCTTCTCTAAGTCATCGGGGCCTCTACGAGCGATGTGACCTAAGTACGTGAGAATACGTTGGAAGCAGATAGCCGACAGCCTTGTGGCAACAAGCCAAACAACGTTTATATTAAACTAGCTTTTGCCCGCGAC